>NC_056525.1:50030642-50076333 GCF_019175285.1 Sceloporus undulatus
CAGCAGCAGCAGCAGCAGCAAGCTTCCCCACACCATTGGGACTTAAGCAGAGGCAAGGCAAAGGCAGAGGCAACAGCAGCTGAGGAAAGGGGGCGTGGCCTGGTTGAGATATTTATACCCTCCCCAAACACTCCTTCAGGAACACCACTCCAGCCCTGAAGCCAGAAGCCAGAGCCAGCAGCAGCAGCAGCAGCAGCAGCAGCAAGCTTCCCCACACCATTGGGACTTAAGCAGAGGCAAGGCAAAGGCAGAGGCAACAGCAGCTGAGGAAAGGGGGCGTGGCTTGGGTGAGATATTTATACCCTCCCCAAACACTCCTTCAGGAACACCACTCCAGCCCTGAAGCCAGAAGCCAGAGCCAGCAACAGCAGCAGCAAGCTTCCCCACACCATTGGGACTCCTCAAGCAGAGCTCGGCGGTTGTGGCAGAGGGAGAGTTGTGGACGCAGTGGGTTCCCTTGAGGGCCTAGGGAACACCACCACCCTCCCAATTCAGTGGGGTTTGACCTCTCACCATCTCACCTGAGGCCGGGAATGTGGCAGGGGCGGCCATTGGAGTTGTGCTGGGGAACGGGAGGTATGGTTGGGATAGAGGGAACAGATGTTACAAAAGAAGACGGGATGGCTGTCTGAAAGCTATCCCGTCTTCAGTTCCCTCTGTTTCTCAGGATGGCTTGGAGAGCAGACCAACCATTCCACAGAACCTCACTCTGCTCCTTTGCAATGCCAGGTCGGTAAAAAACAAGACCCATATCATCCAGGACCTTCTCCTGGATGAAGATGCCGACCTGGCTTGCTTCACAGAGACCTGGCTGGGAGAGGATAGCACTGCCATATGGGTGCAGGCCCTCCCCCCGTCAGTGAAGCAGGTGAGGGGAATGGGGCGGGGGGGAGCGGAGGTGGCTCTAGTCTATAAGAACCATCTGGACTTGGCCAGGTACCTGTCCCGAAACACAAGTCCATTTCGAGTGTATGTACCTTTAGCCTAAGACCAGGGATGTGTTGGGGATTTTGCTAGTCTACGTCTTAATCTAAAATAACCGGCCAGACTCCCTGACCGAGCTGACACAGCTGGTCTCTGAGCTGTTGTTGGAGACCCCCAGACTCTTAGTTTTGGGGGACTTTAACATTCCGCTCGAGACCAGTTTAACAGGTGCGGCTCGGGAGTTCATGGAGACCATGACAAACATGGGCCTATCCCAATTGGTCAAAGGGCCCACACATTGTGCAGGTCATACACTCGATGCGGTCTTCAGTACGGAACAGGAATATCCGTGGGTGGAGGTGGTAAGTACCTCCGCATTGTCATGGACGGATCATTTCCTGGTCAAGATGAAACTTAGAGCCAATATCTGCCCCACCGGGGGTGGCGGACCCATTAGAATGGTCCACCCTCGAAGGCTGATGGAGCCCATTGGATTCCAGACAGCCTTAGAGGGTTTAATGGTTGGGAATGCCGGTGATCCGGTCGATGCTCTGGTCAGTACCTGGAACACCGATCTTACCAGGGCTATCGACATGATCGCTCCCAAGCGCCCTTGCCATCCCGCCCCAAATCGGAGGCCCTGGTTCACACCAGAGCTGAGGAAGATGAAGCGGTTTGGACGACGGCTAGAGCACAGGTGGCGGAAGACTCGACTCTTATCCGACAGAACTCGCCATAGGAACTTCCTTTGTTCCTATCGGGAGGCAATACGTGCAGCGAAGAGAGCCTTCTCCTCTGCACGTATTGCGTCTGCAGAGTCCCGTCCAGCAGAGCTGTTTAAGGTGGTGAGGGAAATGACGCAGGTGACCCCTGCGCCAAATCCCTTACTTAACCCGACAACGGCCTGCTGTGATGCGTTTAACAACTTCTTTGCAGACAAAATCTCTCAGATAAGAGCCGACTTAGATGCCACCATTGAAACAGAGTCGACAGGCGAGGCGTCCAGTGACTCCGCCGATGTAGTCATACTGGATCAGCTCCAATCTGTGAGTACTGATGACGTGGACAAGCTGCTTGGTAAGGTGAGGAAGACAACTTGCCCTCTTGACCCTTGCCCATCATGGCTGGCCGTCCAGGGGGGGATGCATTGATGAGATTCCTCACGGATATCATCGGTGCATCCTTCAGGGAAGGTCATGTTCCATCTTGTTTAAAGGAAGCGGCGGTTAGGCCGCTCCTGAAAAAACCTTCCCTGGACCCCCTGGATATGAAGAATTATAGGCCGGTGTCATTGCTGCCATTTTTGAGCAAGGTGATCGAGAGGGTGGTTGCCCTTCCGCTCCAAGCTGTCTTGGATGAAGCCGATTATCTAGACCCATTTCAAACTGGCTTTAGGACAGGCTTTGGGGTTGAGACTGCCATGGTTGCCTTGACCGACGATCTGCGTCTGAGCATTGACAGGGGGAGTGTGACCCTGTTGGTGCTCTTAGACTTCTCAGTGGCTTTTGATACTATAGATCACGGCATCCTCTTGGACCACCTGAAGGGGTTAGGTATTGGGGGCACTGCTTTGCAGTGGTTCCGGTCCTTCCTCTCGGGCAGGTCTCAGAGGGTGCTACTCGGGGACTGTAGCTCCAGTAAGAGGTACCTCACTTGTGGGGTTCCTCAGGGGGCTATTTTGTCCCCGATGTTATTTAACATCTATATGAAGCCGCTGGGTGAGATAATACGGAGTTATGGTACTGGGTGTTATCAGTACGCTGATGACACCCAAATCTATTTCTCCGTATCTCGTTCGTCGGCCTCGAATTCCGATGGCATCTCTTCTCTCAATGAATGTCTTCAGGCGGTAATGGGCTGGATGAGGAAAAACAGATTGAAACTGAATCCAGACAAGACGGAGGTGCTCATGGTAGCGGCCCCGAAACCAAGAATTGGGTTGCAACCTCCAGTCCTGGATGGGGTCACACTCTCCTCCAGCGACTGTGTTCGCAGTCTGGGGGTGCTCCTTGACTCGTCGCTCCTGATGACAAATCAGGTAAATGCGACGGTAAGGAGTGCCTGTTATCAGCTTCGGCTGATACGCCAGCTGCGCCCTTTTCTGGAAGTAAGGGATCTCGAGACGGTTGTGCACGCACTGGTAACCTCACGCCTTGATTTCTGTAATGCACTCTACATGGGGCTACCCCTGTGCTTGACTCGGAAATTACAGCTGGCTCAAAACATGGCAGCCAGGCTTGTGTCAGGTACATCTAGGAGGGACCACATTACTCCGGTTTTGAGGTTTCTCCACTGGCTGCCTATCAGCTTCCGGGCCCAGTACAAGGTGTTGGTTATCACCTTTAAAGCCCTAAATGGCTTGGGTCCAAACTATCTTAGAGACCGCCTCCTCCCGTACAATCCTCCCCGCGCTCTCCGGTCCTCTGGGAGGAACTTACTGCAGCCTCTAAAATCTAGGCTTGCGGCAACCTCCCAGAGGGCGTTCTCTGCTGTCGCCCCCAAACTCTGGAACGACCTGCCGGATGAGATCCGTCAGATAACATCATTAGACAGCTTTAAAAAAACGGTCAAGATGGATCTCTTCCGGCAGGCCTTTCCAGATTAACCATCCCGGCCCAGGTTCCCTGATTCCCTCATTCCTCCCGTGGCCCCATCTTAGAGATGGTTGAGGATCAACAGAGGGATATCAGGGTTTTTAGTTTTAATTGCTGTTTTTATCCTTGATATTGTATTTTTAATATGTTATACTATTTAATACTGTCTTAAGTGGGGGAGGGATAAAGTGTTTTTAATTGTCATATTTTATATTTTACTGTTGTTAACCGCCCGGATTGGTTTGCCAGAGGGCGGTATACAAATAAATATTATTATTATTATTAAAAAATATTATTGATGAGTTAGTTTTAAGATTAATTGCATTATTTTTATTGATGTATTTTATATGTACTTTATGATTGATGTATGGGTTTTAACGGACTGTAAACCCACCTCGATCCATTTGGGAGAGGCGGGAAAATACAAATAAAATTATTATTATTATTTATTATTATTATGACTCACTAAAAAAGACAATAATGCTAGGGAAAGCCAGAAGCTAGTAGAAAAAGAGGAAGACCACATGCCAGATGGATAGACTCTATCAGGTAGGCGATGGGCCTGAACGTACAGGACTTGAATAGTGCTGGAGAGAATAGGGTATCTTGGAGATGTCCACAGAGTCGCCATCAGATCAGGTCAACTTGAGAGCAGTTAACAAACAGCAGCATAATACGCCAGTATCCGACCACTGTGTCCTCACATACTAATTAGTTTTGAATCATAGAATCATAGGCTTGGAAGAGATCACAAGGGCCATCCAGTCCAACTCTGTGCCATGCAGGTACTCACAATCAAAGCACCCCTGACAGATGGGGAACTGTCATGGGGAACCTTGTCAAAGGCCTTAATGAAATCAAGATATATCCATAACATTCCCTTCATCTACCAAGCTGGTCATTTTACCAAAAAAGGAGATCAGATTTGTCTGGCATTACTTTTTTCTCTGAAACCCATGTTGACTTTTTGTAATTATGGCATTCCCTTCTAAATGTTCACAGACTCTCTTTTTAATGATCTGGTCTAGAATCTTTCCTGGTATTGATGTCAGACTAACTGGATGATAATTGTTGGGATCCTCTTTTTTCCTCTTTTGGGGAAAAAATGTTGGGGACAATGTTTGCCCCTCCTCCAGACTTAATGTTTTCCAGGAGTTTTCAAAGATTATTGCTAATGGCTCTGAGAATACATTTACCAGTTCTTTTAATACCCTTGAATATAGTTCATTTGGTTCCAGAGACTTAAATTCATTTAGGTTAACAGGTATTCCTGTACTATCTCTTAATTAATATGAAGATTAATATATTTTATTGAAAGCCTGTGTGGCCTAGCGCTCTGAACATTGGACTATGACTCTCGAGACCAGGCTACAAATCCTAGCTCAGCCCTTCTCAGCCACTGGGTGGCCTTGGGTAAATTCTCCCAGCTTCAGAGGGAGGCAACACTAACGTGGGATACAGACCGCCCAAAAAGGGTGTTCTACCTGCGCCTTGTTTTGCTGTGTGAGGGAGCCACAGCGGACAAACCATGTGGCTTCCTCGCACAGCAAAAAGAACCCTTAAAAAGCAGGTTCTTCTTGCGGCGCATTTGTGATGCCACAGTGCACCAATGGCACACTTGCAACATCACAAATGCACCAGGAGGTGCAGACGCTAAGCGTCCATCACATCAAAATGTTGGCATCCGTGTGTACAGGGTGACGCCATTTTGACGCCCCCGTCATGTCCTAGGGGTGAGGCCAGTATGGGCAGTGTGCCCTCAGCCAACACATAGCACGTGATGGGGGCGCCGCAAAGGCCCGTCTGAAGAGGGCCTAAATTGCCCTGATAAAATCTTGTGAAGAAAACACTATTATAGGATTACCTTAGTGCTGCCATTTGTCGGAAATGACTTGAAACACACAACGACAATGTTTTAATTCAAGGTTAAACAGTGTTTATTCCTTAAATTCATTTCAAAGTACATTGATATAATGCAAATTAATTACATTCATTTCCTTCAATTTTTGAATTCACTCAGTATTATTTAAGTTATTTTTTATAATTAACACAGACTGAAAGAACCAATGGAAACTTAAGTGAATGCAGCAGACTCTGTAGTGGCAGTTGGTATATGTACAATGCAGGGCAGACTCTCACCCAAAAGCTGTAAAATGATGTAAAATGAAGAATGATATCTGGAAAAGAAAGACACTTTCCTGTTTCCAGTGGATTTTAAATAAACAATAACTTCATAAAATGGCAAAAATCTATGGCTTTTTTTCTTTTTTCTTTTTCTCCCAACCATAATGGTACTTTAATTAGTGGCATCTTTTCTTGATTGTGACATCTTTTGATCATTAGAATTTGGACGTCACAGATATATGTGGAAGGGAAGAACGGTGATGCTTGAAAAAACTGAGGATTTCATATAAACATTAGGATAGAAAAGTTGTTGCATGGTATGGGAATTTGGTAATTTGTTGTTGTTGATATTATGTTTGTTTTTTGCTCCGTTCTGTGGTTTTGATGTTTGTTGTTATGATGTACTCCATAAAAATATATATTAAAAAAAACCTGAGGATTTCATATAAACATCAGATAGCTTGACTTTCTAGACCCAAAACATACATTTTTAATCTCAATTTTCCATTTTTATCTGAAGTAGAAAGTTTTGTCTGCAGAAATCGATGCAACCCTGTTTTCCCATTTTAACTGTGATTCCCAGTTATTTAGTTCTCCTCTCCTCTCCTATTTCTTTTCCTTTCTTTTCTTTTGGCATCTGCTTAAAGCTGCTTAATGATTTTCTGCATTTCCTGGTTGATCTTCCTTTTCACCAGGCCAGCCAAAGAATCTGCTTTCTCTGTGGTTTTAACCTGGTTGTTGGCAATTACATCTAAGTGTTGCTAATGTACTTTCTTTGCCTATCCATGAACACATAGCTATATCCAAATGATTATAGTGATGGAGAATATGCTGCTACATCTTTATACAGTTTGAACATGGAGATTAGAAAATTGAAATTGAGAATTCAAAGCAATATGTAAACATGTGGGAAAATACAGCCTAATTCTGGAGAGTGTGGATTCATAAAATTCAAAAAGAATTTCATGCTCTGTAGATCCCTCATGTATCCACATCTGGCTCCTAAATCACACTGCCATTTATTTATTTATAACATTTTGATATCACTCATTAAAAAAAGAGCTTTTGATCAGGACTAAAAGTCCTGGGAATTTACAATTGACTTTCAACAGTGTTTTATTTAAAACTCATGATCTGCAGGCAATACTATACAATTCTTTTGAGAACTAAGGGGCTTTACAGACTGCCCCTAAAGGGCAACAGGAGACTGCCTCTTTCCTGTCTGGATCATGGCCATGGCAGCCACACGTCATGGCCCCAATCTGGTCTCTGGAGGGCACAAAAAGGAGCCACAAAAAGCGGCTCCTTTTGTGCCTTCCAAAGGTTACCATAACTGCAGCAGCACAGCTGTATGGTGCCTCTTTGGTGCTGCATCATCTGGATGTAGCACCGGAGGCGTTCCATGATGCCACGCACCATCTGGAATGGCACGCAGCATCATGACACCCTGGGGGTGGAGTCGGGGCATCCATCGTCAGAATGCTGCACCCTGACTCCTCCCACAGGTTGGTCTTTCGGGATGGTCTGTATAGACCCTAAGCCTCACTGAACTTACTTTCAGGTAAATGTGTATATAGAAATTTAGCCTCAATCTGATACTATATTGGTTGCTCATCCATATCACAGGAGAAAAAAGAATCCTGTGTCCCAAAGCACTCATTTGCTTAACTCAAGATTTATAAGGCATTCCAAGCAAAGTTAGGGCCAGGACAGATGGGCCTGAAGTGGCGAGCTGACGCCGATACTAGGGTTTCGGAATGCACGGTAACTGCATGCTCCCGAGCCCTCGTACGTCACGGCGGTGGCATCATTGTGGCGTCCCATCCACGTGGGCACCGCCATGATGACGTAAGTGGCGCACAGAGTATAGATGTTGCTGCGCGTTGCTTACATCACACGTGCCATCCTAAAAAGAACCTGGGTTCCTTTTGGGGCAGAGGGATGCTGGGCAGTTTGGCTGCTATTGTGTTTTTGTGTAAGGAAATAGGCTGCTGCCAGGCTGCCCTTTTGGGGCAGTTTGTACCAGGCCCAAGTTAAGATATATGAAGATGGGCAATTTTTAAATTTATTTTTAAATTGTATTTCAGCTACACCCATTGCTGGGGAAGATGGATTTGGCGCACAGGGGGCAAAACTTTCCTCTATGCTTTTCAACATTGTACATGAAGCTGCTAGAAGAGATCATCCATAGCTTTGGGAATTATGATACCTTGCTCTATCTCTCCTTTACATCTGATGCCAAGGAGGCCATGGTAGGAGTGAGTCCTACAAAAGGACTGAATGTGGATGAATAAAATGAGGCTTAATCCAGACAAGACAAATACTGCTGGTCAGTAGGAAAACCAATCTGGGATTGGAATCACAACCTGTTCTAGAAGGATTGCTCTTCCTCTGAAAGGTTAGGTTCATAGCTTGGAAGTCCTTTTGGTCCCAGCACTGCTCTTGAAAAGACAGGTGGCTAGGAGCACCTTTGATTACTGTACCAGCTGTGCCTTTTCTTGAGCAATGCAGATCTGGCCACCGTGGTTCATGCCTGAGTTCTCTCTTGCTTTGACTACTTATGTGAGCCTGCCTTTGAAAAGTGTTCAGAGGCTGCAGCTAGTACAAAATGCAGCAACCAGACTAGTGTCAGGTGTGTATTTTAGAGACTGATATAATACCAGTCCAGCAAGAATTGCACTGCTTCTTTTGCATGATATCCAGTGTTTGAAACTGCTGTTTTACATATATATGTGTGCGCGCGTGAGAGAGAGTGTGTGTATATAGATTTTTGTATAGAGTTTTTAATATATTTTTGATTTCAATGTGTAATGTTTTTAACTTTTTAAAATTGTTTAGCTGTTTTTTAAACTTTGTACATTTTAATGCTTTGCATTGTCTTTAACTTGTACTATTTTAAATTGTTAGTTGCCTTGAGTTCATATACCAAAAAAGGTGAGATAATAGAATAATAACAATAATAATAGCAATCAGTTTCAAAATTGGATTCTAGGATTGTTTTTATGCTGCTTTTATTAAGAGTATTTTAATATGATTTAGGTACGGTACGGACAGCCCCTTTGGGGCGGCCTGCACCCACCCCTTTCTGCGGAGGATTGGGGCCAGGGCAGCCATACTGACAGCCCCTGTGGCCCCATTTCAGTGCTTTTCCAGGCCACGGAGAAGTGGCAAAATGCCGCTTCCCCGTGGCCTGGAAAAGGGGTATCCTTGGGACTGCATGCCGCTGGACATCCCGACAAGCGCAGCCATGGGAGAAAGGGAGCTGTCTGGTCTCTTTCTTCCCGGCTTCATTCCTGTGGCAATCTAGTTGCTGTGGGAACGAAGCGCACACCCAAAAGGAGCTCTGTTTTGGATCTCCTTTCTGTGCCGCAGATAGGGCGCCACAAGCACCCTCCAGTGGCACAGTGATGTCATGCACATGCCGTTGTCATTGTCATACACTATCCATATGAACTAGGATTGGGGAGCGTGCGGTTGCTGCGCGCTCCCCAGCCCTAGTTTTTGGTCCAAGGATGGCGCTTCTGCGCCGTCTGTATCAGACCTTAAAAACGTTTTTAGCTTTGTATTGTTTTAATTGGTTTTTATATGTTCATCTCCTTGAGTGCCCTTGTGGGCTTGTTGGTGATATAGGAATACTTTAAATAAACAAAGAGATAAATAAATACATGCAAGGTGCTGGTTTTGACCTACAAAAACCTAAACAGATGGGAACCAGAATATCTGAAAGATTGCTTTCTCATATATCAGGAATTTGGCTGGGTGGAATTTGAAATTATTAGTGGAAGTACTGTTGTATGTCCCTCAATCCTATGAGACTAAGTAGATGCATACACAAGACAGAGCTTTTTCAGTAGCGGCACCACTCTTGTGGAATTCCTTTCCAAGAGGTCAGGTTCATGCCATTTTTTAAAGCTTCCAGAGGGAAGCCAAGGCAGAATGGTTTTGATTGACCTTTGGTCCCTAAAGCCAAGGTTCACTTTGAGGGCTATTTTAATTGTATGTATTTAAAAATTGGCTCAAAAATCATTTTGATTGGTTTATAAAGAAAGTTTTATCTGCTGTTATCTGCTGTACATTACCTTGAGGGCCTTGACCTTTACAGACAATAAAAGCCAAATATTATAATTAAAAAATGACATAAATGTGTAAAATCAGTGTCAAGGTCTTAGCTAATATCTTATTCTCATCCATGTGACAGATCTAGAGTAGAAGGTTGAACTGAACAAGAAGATTGGCATTCAGCTTGAGAATCCAAGTTGATACTCAAGGAGGAAAGCTGCAAAGATTGGCAGAGCATTGATCTCATCTGGTGTGTTGCCTTGCATACAAGATGCCAGCTTCCTGGGTCAGGTTTTATCTTATTTTGTGCCAGGTGTGATGGTGAAGAATGGTTCCTTGTGATGAAAAAGTGGTGGAAATGGAGGATGCTCCCAGGGACCAAAGTTTCATGCTGCTGACAAAGAGAGGAAGGAAATAGCAAATGTGCAAATGTCAGCAGGAGAGAGCGTTTCTTTCTCCCAGCCTTCCGTTCCCCAGGAGCCACTGAAAAACTTTTGAAAAGAAAGAAGACAAAAGCTTTTCAAGATGAAGCTGAAAGAATTGCTGTGCAATCGCCTCAGGCTGGTTGAGGAAGGAACTCAAAGGAAAAGGCCCTCATGCCACATTGACTATGCTCTGACCCTAGAAGTCAAAAGCCAAGGATCTAAGCTGACTTGGGGGCATTTCACAAGTGACAAATTTGCTATAAAGAAGAAACTCCCATGTAGGAAATTGCACAAAGAAGCCTGTGCATAGTTTGACAAATGTGCAAGTAAATCAAGTATCTTACATTTCTGGAGCTTCTTATATGGAAGTGACATCAAAACCAGAGGTTTGCCTTGAATAAAGCATATTTTAGCCTTATGATGCCATGTGATGCTGTTGAGAAAATCTTCATGAAGGCTCACACTCATTTGCCAAGCATTAATGTATTCTATAATGCTTAAACTTGTGTTTCAAAAACAGAAAAACCCACTAACAATTCCAGTACACCTCTTCAAAACAAGTACCCCACTCTAGTGAGATTGATAAGTATGGCAGAGTTTGGTAAGGAGAATTCATGCCAGTAGTATGGTTTTTGTTCACAACAATTTTGCTCAAGAGATTGAGTTGGCTCAATCCTACTTAGAATAAACCTACTGAAATCACTCACAATTGAGTGAATTCTTATTGATTTCAATTGATCTACTCAAAGTATGTTTAAATCTAGAGCAAACCCTTTGCATTCACAGTGAAGAAAACTAATAATCACCATACTGGATCACCTTAAGTGCCCATGTAGTGCAACAGTAGGTTAGCATCTCCTACTGCCTAACCTAAAGTGGGTCACAACAACAGTACTCACGGCCACCATAGAAATTAGTAGAAAACAATTAAAATGTAGGATCATGAAAACACAATTTTCTGTGAGTTGTTGGCACAATGTAGTTCAGAGAGCCCGATGATTCATGCTGAATTACCACCTGGACCTGGAAGTGCTAGTTTTGTCTTAGGTCCTGTCTGCATGACTTGAAAGCCCCCCTCACCCACATTCTGGCATCATACTGTTCAAATAACACATGTTCCCAATTCCATTTCTGGTGTGAGCAGTCTGGACAACATCTGGCACACCAAAATTGGGGTAAAACAGCCTTAAATGCATTTTAAAAACTTACCTTCTACTTCAGATCTTCCGGGAAGATCCAAAGCTTTCCATTCTCCTGCCAGGATGGTCATATGCATGGATGTCCAAGTGAGCCACCTGGTGCATCCACTGCAATAGCAAGTTGCTTGTTCTGAGGTCAAAATGAAGAACCTAGTGTGTGATTGTCACTGGGTGCCTTGTTCTGAACTCAGAAGAGAGAGACCCATAGCAGTGGATGTGCCAAGTGACTACTGTAGGTGGGATACCTGTGCAGACAGCTGCCTTGAATGGGAGCATGGAAGGCCAGGTAATGGAAGCAGGGTGGAACAACTGCTCTTAGAGTATCCTGGCCCATGCAGACAGGACCTTAGTCAAAGTTGTTATCAAACTCACTAACTAGGAGTGGAGGTTCCCCCCCCCCCACACACACAAATTGCCTTGCTATTATGGACGCCATACTTTGCACCATATCATGTGATTGCCATATGTGTGCTGTGCCTTGCTTTGGGGTGCTGAGTAGTGCATGCTGTATATGTTCTGTACCTGTAGTTCTCGATTATTTCTAGTGAGATGATTTATGGTTGTCACAGATGTTATGTTGTTATATGCCTTCAAGTCAACTGCAGCCTAAGGCAATCATCTTATAATTATAATCACAGACTAGGCAAAACAAAGCTATTTCTACCTTGTGGCATGTACACTCAATGCTAGTTAAATTCTAGTGTATAAAATGGCAGTTTCAATTATATCAACGTTATATAGAGAATACATCTAACAACCACGTCATAATGTTAAAAAGAAGATTGGTACTGTCTGGAGTGCAATTCGATATAGTAATATTTTAATTGACAAAAGCAAATGGATTTTTTTAAAAGAAAGGAAACGATGCATTCACTCATTTTCTATCAGTCTGACCACATGGCAAATAAAAATGTGGTGCAGTCAGATTTGCTACACTGGATAAAATGATAAGAAATTCAGTATTCACATTCCATCAAAAGTAACTGTGAATTGGCCACATTTGGAATGGTTTTGCTATAGCTGCATGCACACCAAACTATCTTATATCTTTTATTTTTAGGTTGCTTTTATATCTGGAACTTTCTCAGGCAAAAAGCCCAGGGGAAAAGTCAAATTACAATTAAAATAAATAAATAAAAATTGCAGTTACAAAATACAGTTAAAAATGTCAAAAAATACAAGTGGATCTTGAGAACATTCCTGAAGGTCTATGAAGGAAGGAATTTATGAGTCCCCAATAGAAATTAATTCCAGAAGTTCAGGGCCACTATTAGGAGTCTCCCTAGTACTTTCCTATTCTCTAAAGCTTAAAAATACCTAGATGCACTGAATGTATGAGATTCTGCCTAATTGTGAAAGCTAAGCAGGGTACTTGGAAGAGGGACTACCAAGGGATATCAGGTTTTGTGGGCTATATTTCAGAGGAGGGTAATCACAACCCACCTCTACGTATCCCTTGCCTAAGAAAAAACTATGAAATTTCTGCTATAAGTCAACAGGGGACCTGAAGGCATGCATACATGCATACACATGGCTTAAATCCCATTGTAGCCCACTCAATCAATGGAATTAAATGTGTTGGACAATTGACCTAATTGCCCTTGGCAGTGAGCTAATAAGAAAGATTTGCATTCATGATCTCAGAATGTAGAATGCATAGAATTGAAATTGGCCCCACCGTTGTTTTGATTATATAGTGCTTATTTTTGACTATCAGAATTTTTCATCCTTCATGGCTACTGTCTAAAAAGGCATCTCCTCCCATCTGTACCTCTCCACAGTGATTAGTAGAGTACGTTAGTGTCTCTTTCAAACTGGCCCTGTGGAAGAAGAGAAGCCCCTTTTCCCAGCCATGGCAACTATCAATGCATAATTTCTCCTCACTGCGCTGATTGACGATACTCTGAAAAGTGCCTTGGCTCTGAATTCTGAGCACATCACTGACTACTGGATAACGACTGCAGAACTATAATTCCATAATCACTTTCAGAGAGACCAGTTTCTGCTTTCTCATTTAAAATGTCACAGCTTGTGTTCACTCTTTTATGCTTTGTACTTTCCATGAACTTCTCTTTCCCAGGACCCATTAGTTGGTTTAAAAGTTTATAACAATCATTAGGGAGTTGTTCGCTGCTAATTGTGCAGTCAGTAAGATTCCTGCCAAGTTCCAATGGCACATTCTCTCTCCACAGCTCCCCTCCTCATTAAGGTACATTCTCACAGCACAGCCTGCCTACAGAGGCAGGCAAATGCCCTCTTCATAGACTGGGGCTGTTCAGCTGGAGGGAGCACACAGGGCCTGTTCTCTAGGGTTATGAGGAAGGATTTGACAAGGCCAGGTTCCAAAGAGGAGCGTGTGTATTTGTAGATACGTTTTTTTAGTATTGTGGGCCATGAGAGACATGGGGTTTGTAGATAATATTTTAACCTTGATCATGCCAGTTTCCAATGGGAGAAAGGTTAAGACACAGGTCTCATTTGTCTGCATTAGTTTTTTTTAAAGTGATCCTGAAACATAAAGTCACGTGAATAACAAGGGACAACAATTAGATTTGAAATTCCTAGTTGGTCACAGTTTAATGTTCAACTTTAGATAAATCACTGTTTTTCAGCCTGAAATCTCAATGTGTAAATAGAAAAAATAGTGGCTTACTGTATTCTTCCAGTGTGGTATAGTTGTTTGAATGATCTGAAGGCACACAACAACAACAAACTGTATTGAAAGGTCATTGTAATGATAACCAAGATGGAGAACAGGATGCAACAGTACAAAAGTATCAGAAACACAGATAAGAATTAGGAGCTTCTTGCTTATTTGGAGAAGCAGCTGGTTAGGTTTTCATGTCAGTGAATCTGATCTGAACTGGTCTGAAGAAGCTATCCAACATGCTGAAATGCATCGCTAAAGTAGGTCCAGCCCCCTGAATAGTTATTTTGAAGTTCAGGTTAACAACTCACTGACATAAAAGCAATTAAATGCCCTGCTGACAGGCAAACCAATCAGACCTTTTTGTTGAGAGAACTGAAGCTAGAGAGTTGAGAAACAAGCAGGTCTGCTCTCTCAGGTTGCTAAAAAAAATGCCTTGCCCACCAGAGACAATCTATCATTTCCAAGTACAGGTTACAAAGCCACTGTCACTGCTGAGGGGAAGGCACGTTCTGATTTCAAGCTTGGGCATTTCAGTTTAGAGATGAAATGAAGTAACCAAGGGGCAGAGAAGAATTTGCCCAAGAGGCAAAAGTTGTGTGGGTTGTGTATATATGAGCTGGACAGACATGGAAGAAGTTGAATAGATGTGTACATGTATGAATCATAGAATCATAGAGTTGGAAGAGACCACAAGGGCCATCCAGTCCGACCCCCTGCCATGCAGGAAATCTAAATCAAAGCATCCCCAACAGATGGCCATCCAGCCTCTTCTTAAAGACCTCCAAGGAACGAGACTCCACTACACTCCGAGGGAGTGTGTTCCACTGTAGAACAGCCCTTACTGTCAGGAAGTTCTTCCTTATGTTGAGGTGGAATCTCTTTTCCTGTAGCTTGCATCCATTGTTCTGGGTCCTGTTCTCTGGAGCAGCAGAAAACAAGCTTGCTCCCTCCTCAATATGACATCCTTTCAAATATTTAAACAGGGCTATCATATCACCTCTTAACCTTCTCTTCTCCAGGCTAAACATACCCAGCTCCCTGAGTCATTCCTCATAGGGCAAGGTTTCCAGACCTTTCACCATTTTAGTCGCCCTCCTCTGGACACACTCCAGTTTCTCAATGTCCTTTTTGAATTGTGGTGCCCAGAACTGGACACAATATTCCAGGTGGGGCCTGACCAGAGCAGAATACAGTGGCACTATTACTTCTCTTGATCTAGACACTATACTTTTATTGATGCAGCCTAAAATTGCATTGGCCTTTTTAGCTGCCACATCGCACTGTTTACTCATGTTTAACTTATGGTCTACTTGGACTCCTAGATCCCTTTCACATGTACTTTCATTCAGCCATGTGTCTCCCATCCTATATCTGTGCATTTCATTTTTCTGCCCTAAGTGCAGTACCTTACATTTCTCTGTGTTGAATTTCATTTTGTTAGCTTTGGCCCAGCTTTCTAGTCTATTCAGATCATTTTGAATGTTGATCCTGTCCTCTGGAGTATTAGCTATTCCTCCTAATTTGGTGTCATCTGCAAATTTGATAAGTATGCTCCCAATTCTGTCATCCAGACAGAATATGATAAATTTGATAAGTATGCTCCCAATTCTGTCATCCAGACAGAATGATATGCATTTTATTGTGGTCCAGGAAAGCATACTAGAGTGAGAGAGATTCCACCTCAATACTCTAGGAAGAACCTCCTGACAGAAAGAGCTGTTTGACAGTGGAACATGATATGGTCATCCCTTCCCTTACACAGGGGATCCGTTCCAGACCTCCCCCCCCGCAAGGGATAAAATGAGGATGCTCAAGCCCCATTCAAATGAATGGGGCTCGTGACCACGATGGCACAGCAGCCATGTGTGGGGTGCATGCCACAGGAGTGCACGCCATTGTTTCCTTCCAGCATGTGGCTCTCTTCCTTCTGGTGCGGCTTCCAGCATATGCTGGAAGCCGTATAAAATGCACCCGCATATAATGTGGACGCACTGTACTTGAAGGCTGACAAAATCTTCCTTTTAAACAGAAGCTAGATGGCCATCTCTTGGGAGTGCTTTGATTGTGTATTCCTGAATGGAACAGGTTTGGACTGGAATACCCTTGTGGTTTCTTCCAATTCTGTGATTCTGTGATTCTGAAAGGAGCTTGCATGGTACAATATTCAAGGTATTGTCACAGACAATTAGGACTTGAAAAATAAAATTGCAGTTTGGAAAACCAAGACTTAAGTTGTGTTGGATTCAACCAGTGTACTTCACCATCGTGTAGCCAGTGATGACAGTAGACCACAGTTTGTTTGCTCTAAGGTGCACTGCCACAGCCTATCAGTGGCCATGGGGATGGCATGTGCCTAGGGATGATCCAGATGTAGTTTTGTGGCTGGGAATAAGGAATCATGGAATTGTAGAGTGGGAAGAGACCACCAGAGCCATCCAGTCCATCCCCCTGCCACAGAGGAACTCACATTCAAAGCACCACTGACAGATGGCCACCCAGCCTCTGTTTAAAAATCTCCAAAGAAGGAAACATCACCACATTCTGAGGGAGTGTGTTCCACTATCAAATAGCTCTTACAGTCAGGAAGTTCCTTCTAATGTTGAGGTGGAATCTCTTTTCATCTATCTTACATCCATTGTTCCGGGTCCTATTTTCTGCTCAAAATTTTAAAAGCAATAAAACATTTAAAACTAGATAAAACATAAACCATGAAGCATGTGCATGCACGCACAGACACAGATACACACCAGCACAACAATTAAGAAAAATCCACCACATTGTTTAGTGGGATAGGCCTGATGCATTCAATCATCAAATACGTGTTGGAACAGAAAAATCTTTACTTGTTTGCAAAAAGAAAGTAAAGCACTTTGAATTGTGTCCAGGAATGGACTGGCAGCTGGTGGACCTGTTGCACAAGGGAGTTATGTGTTCCCTGTAGCCAGCCCCAGTTGCAATCTGGCTGCAACTCTTCAGACTAGTTTAAATTTCCAAATATTCTTCAAACAGAATTAATACTAGTTAAAATCTGACTTTAAAAAAGATTAAAAACAGTACAGCATGATAAAGGCCCTTTTGTTGTTGGCATCACTTTCTAAAGACTTGCTGGACACGAGAGGTCTTAACCTGCTGCTGAAAGGAAGACAAAGTAGGAATCTATACTCCTCTGATATAGATAAGAAACTGTCACTGTACCTCATCATTTGAAGTGGCTTCTGATGAATCTTTGGAAATATCTCACCAAGCATAAGAAACTGTCCCCAAAAGTCACCAGTCAAGTTTATGGCCTAGCTATGGCTGACAGAATTCTTTTTGCCCTCCAATACTACAGGGACATTGCATTGGACCTAGACACTGTGGATGTCTGTACTGTCTGAAAGGCCCATGTCCCCCCCCCCGGCTTGTTAGGCTAATGCACGCCATTAGCCTGGAGCTGGGATCAGTCTTGGATCTGGCAAACCAAACGTGGATCTGGTGGATCCAGCCTGATTCTGGGGCAAAGGGGCCTTAAGACAGACCAAAATGATCTACTGATTGTCACAGAATTTTGGAAAAACTCCTGGCAAACCCCAGAAGACCAAACAGCTCTGAACTTGCTCTGAACAGATCTTGCCTAAGGTCACATAAGTCAGAAATGACTTGAAGGCACTCCACCACAAAAAATACTATGGGTTGCCATGTGTCCTACTTTTCAGAGTGTAGTCTTCTATTTAAATAAGTGTCAGAAGTTAGTTATCTGTTTGAATACATCTTGCATACTTCAACGACTGACCTGTCCAAATCTAAAGATAAAGATCAATAAAAAGTAGTGGAAGTTTAGATTCTATTTGGACCATAATTTGGCACTTTGACACTACTCAGACCAATTTGAAGCTAGTCCAGGTCAATGTGGATCCTTAAGTTTCATAAATACAGTTTCATAAATGTGTGCCTCTCATTGATTATTGTGGATTTTTATTGTTGTATTGTTTAGAATGTTAAAATAATTTGATAGAAACATACTTGCTACTGCTGTTGATGTACTTGGCTTGCTTAAAGTAGGAGGGTACTGTCAGATTGCAAACAAGTAAGTGTGAGGATATAATACTAATCGTTTGTAACCATTTTTCTATTTTTTAAAATTAACTGCCAGTAGGTTTATTATATTGTTTTAGAAGAATTAGAAGAAATAAGTGTAAGCATCATTACCTCTTCTGAGGGCATCAGAGGTTTTTGCACAAGAACAGTCTTTTTATCTGGATAGCAATAGCAATAACAAGTACATTTCTATACCGCTTATCAGTGCACTTATGCACTCCCTAAGCAATTTACAAAGTGTAAGCTAATTGCCCCCAACAATCTGGGTACTCATTTTAGCGACCTTGGAAGGATGGAAGCCTGAGTTGAGCTTGAGCCTTTTTGCTGGTATCCTTATGGTTTGTGAGTGAGTGGCTGCAGTACAGGCATTTAACCACTGCACCACCAGGGCACACCAGGATGACATTCCCAAAAGGACTTATCTCTGTATGTTCTCTGTGGACAATTATAATGGAAATGGCAGACAGCTCAGAGGTGTTGTACTAAACTGCTAAAATTTCCGAAGGATAAGTGCAATGGCTCACATGGAAGAGTGATTCACTTCCCCTTCCCTTCTTTTTGGGAGGAGGATGACAATTTGAAGTAAGAATCTGTGAATGGTTTATGAAAATCGCTCATGTCACAGGTGGTCTCATCACCTGGAGGTGTTTCCAATCCAGAAAGTTGTGAAGTTTCAGAAGGATAAGTAAAAAGCTTGGAATATTACAGTGCTTAGAAACCAGTTCAAGGCATTTTAACAGGGAGCAAAGAAACAGCAGGAAGCCTATTTTATGAAGTCACAATTCTTTTTTGAGGCACAGCAGCTGGAGAGCCCTTTGTCAATCATGTCCTGCATTTAGAAGGTGAACCTGTTCATCATTCAGTCTTTTTTCTTCCCTTTCCCCCCTCCTCTAACCTAGGTATCTTACAACTTAAATTATGCTATTTTTAAAGCAACGGATTGACTACCTTTCCAGTATCTGAAGCCTGAATATTGCTTTTAGGCAGGCCCAGCTTTCTCTATTAGTTCCAGAGAAAAGCCCACGTCATCTGAGGAGGACCTGACACTGCTTCTGTTCAGACCTCAGATGGATCTGATGCACATGCCTCAAAAGGAAGAACAGGACCCTGGAAGTTGTCCATAGACTATGAGCACCTGAGCAGCAGACAGAAGAGGCATAATAGCCCCTGGCCACAGTCTTCCTCACTCTAGTAAGATGTATTGCATCCATATTTAAATTAGAGTAATTATTTCTAAATGTGTATTTTACATATGCAAATGCGGTGCAAATCTGTACTCTCTGTTGTCCTCTTCTACTTCCTCTTTTTCATGATGCCTAAGTGACCACATTTCCCCAATTTGATAAAACAAATGTTACAAGATCTCATCATCAGAAGGTATTAAAGAGGTGCCTGATTTCAATAGCACACAAGAGGAAGCAGATGTTTCTTTGCTGCTATATGTGGCCCATGCAGATGATGGTGGCTTCTAAGCAACAGCACTGTTCTTTCCATTGGTTCTTTTCCTCCTTTGCAATGCATTTTTGAGAACAGAGTTTATTCTGCATAGTTTAATCCATTGTTCTTTTTTAACAGCCACTTTTTTTTTATTCCAAATTTCATTTCTGGGCAAAAACACAAATATATCAAGAGGCACTGATTAAAAAAGCTGCCAATCAATTTAAATGTCTTTCCTCTAAGAAAGAAAAAAAAAACTGACAAAAGGTAAAACAGATTACATAGAAGTGCACTCCATCTGCAAGTAGATGATTGAGCTCTGGGTTATTATTTCTTAGTGTAGCATTATGGATCCCCAGGAAACCTTTTTGCTTTTCCAAAGCCTTCCTTACACATACAAAAGGATCAATCTATGGGATGCTTTGTAAAAATTGGGGCATAATAAAACACTGTTAACTAATGTTTCCTGTTGCTTTTCACTTCTGCTGTCTCCTCGCCCTTAAAGTAAGGCTACAAAGATGAGCTGACTTCAGCATTTAGGGGCCATTGTGTTGAATGTGGCTGGGGACATCTGTCTCAGAATTTTGCCCTGACAGAACCACTGTTTTTAAGAGGGTCAATAGGATATGAAGTTTGGTCAAAATCCAAGTTCGACCATATTACACCTATTTTAAAATCATTACATTGGCTGCCCATTAGCTTCCGGGCACAGTACAAGGTGTTGGTTATCACCTATAAAGCCCTACATGGCCTGGGTCCAGTCTACTTGGAGGAACACCTCTTCCCATACAATCCTTCCCGTACACTCCGATCCTCCGGGAAAAATGTTTTACAATCTAGAAAGACCAGACTGGCGGTGACCTCCCGGAGGTCCTTCTCTGCCACCGCTCCAAAAACTTGGAATGACCTGCTGGAAGAGATTCGCCAATTATCCTCACTCGAGGCTTTTAAAAAGGTGACAAAAACCTTTCTCTTCCAGTAGGCCTTCCCCGATTGACAATGTCCAGAACCACTTGAATCCCCCTCCTTTTATTATTTTCCTTTTATTATTTTTCTTATTTGTGGTTTGTTTTTTTAAAATTTTGATGTATTGTTATGTGCTTTTTCACCATGTTTTACTGTTTAATTTTATAGTTGGGAGGGAGGGTTGGGCTGAGGTCTTCTGGGGCTTGTTGTTTTATTATTATGTATTGTATGAACTTTGCTGTTACCCACCTCGATCCTCAAAGCAGAAGAGGTGGAATATAAATAAATAAATAAATAAATAAATAAATAAATAAATAAATATTATTATATGTGTTGTCTGAGTAACAGTGAGCAACACACCCATCTTCTACTAATACCTGTGGCAGCTGTTTGGTGCTGTACAACTGGAAAATAGATCCTCTCTAATTATTTAATATATGCTGATAGTTAGACATGAATAAATATTTTACTTGTTTGGAACAGTTAGGCCTAATTTATTGTATTATCATTAATTCATGTATTGATTAAATTGTTAATTTTTAAAATATATTTTTTTGATTAAATTGTTCATTTTCTAAATAAATGGTGGGCATTAGAAAGAATGACATGTTTGGTTTTTGTCATTGCCCTGTACTTGCACATTTTATTATTAGCTTGTTCAAAAAATACTTGCTTAATAGTTTTTGAATTGACTTCCCTAGTCTGGAGCATTCCATTTGTTTCAGACCAAACATCTTACAATTTGATTGAAGGCTGGGGATAGTGAGAATTGTAGTGCAAAGCATGTGGAAGATTCTAGGTTGGGAAGGATGTCCTAAAATAAAGGATCTAACAACATGTCCAGCAAAGTTATTACAGATCTCAATCTTTGTTTATCTACCTCTACCTCCTTCCCAATTAACATATATGGTATTCACATGCCATTCAAACACTATAGTTTTGGGCTATGAGGCTGTGTTTTGGAAGAGTTTTTTCCTGATGTTTCACCAGCATCTGTGGCTGGTATCTTCAGCGGATGCTGGAATGGGGGAGAGTGGGGTATATATACTGTTGATTGAGGGGGAGTGATTTGCAATGAAACGTCAGGAAAAAACTCTTCTAGAATAAAGCCTCATAGCCCCAAAATTCCACAAAAAACTATGGATGCCGGCTATGAAAGCCTTCGACTTCACATTCAAACACTGTTGATTTCTTTACTGTAAGAACTGCTTCACAGTAGAATAGACTGCTTTGTCCAGGATACTGCCTCTCTCTGAGACCTGCTTCTGCTGCTCCAATACTCAGTCATTTCCTTCACATTGGAGGTTGACCAAATCTATGTGTATGTTTTAGTCTGAAGTCCTTTAAGCTTAGTTACACCCATCTAGACCTTAGATTGTTTAGGAGTAGCTCCCATGCAATTTCCCCCCTCTTTTACCTTGGGAAACTGCTTGCATTGAATATTGACTGTTCTGTTGGTTTCTACTGCTATCTTTTTCTGACTTCTTAATAAGGAAATAATTGGTTTTTTTTTTTTTTGCAAAATCAGCCTTCTACCTCATTCTCATTTCAACTCACCATGGCTAACTGTTCATTTTTAAAACTTTCAGCCTGTAAGGCCCTTCAGAGAGGAACTCCCCCTGCCAAGCCGGAAAACCAGTGCACTGCTCTTAACAATATGGACACTTAGGGGTGAAACAGATGGCTCCTTTGCAGCGGCTTCCTGATGGCTTGGGGGCATGTTGTTTAGAGAACAAAAGCCCCCAAGATGACAGGAAGCCACTGTGAAACCGCCTGTGTGACCACACAGTGGGCAGCTTTGTGGCACTCTGGCGGCACAGCGTTTATATGCTGCACACCTGAGGAGTGCCACAAAGTCATGGTGGCAGTGGAAAAGTGGCTTTTTGCCAGCTCAAAAAGGAGCGGCTTTCTGCTGATTCTTTTTGGGCTGGCAAAAAGACAGATTGGGGCTGTGATGTGTGATTGCCACAGCCCCAGTCCTGTGAACAAAGGGGCGGCGTCAATCCACACCTTCAGAGCTGTCTGTTTTGGCCCTCAGATGACATCCTCTTTAGCTAGGAGCTGAAACATGACTCCCCTTGAATATTTTCCAGATATTCAGAATACGTGAGGAAGGTTACTTAAAGGAGCTACTCATGGTCCTGAATTTACTTTGGGGGTAGGGTTCAGAACCTTAGACAGATGTTTTAAAGTTTGGGAATTTTTTTCAGTGGAATATCCCAGGTTATTGTTTTGCACTAGTCAAAGTCTATGGTCAGGTGTTATCTTAAGGCAAATCACAGGGATTGTTTCATTAGCAGAAATCTGATACCAAAACTGATTACAGACTTTCATTCTGCCCATTTATGTGGGCTTTATCTGAGTGAAACTAGAACCAGTTCTCAATATTCAAACAAAGCTCTGGAATATGTGAAATAATGATACAACTGTGCATGAACTCCACTGTTCCCATTCAGGTTGTGCACTTAGCAGTAGAGAATACCATTGAAATAGTTTTGAGTTCTAGCTCCATTTGAGAAAGTAAGCAGCTCCTAGGTGGTGGTCTATTCATTCATATCTCATTCTGACACTATGTTTTCTCTGTTTCTATAATGACTATCATGCTGTTGTCTTTGGTTTCTGACTGATCCCATAGGCAATGTAGCAAAACAAGGAACTGGGAAAGAGAGAAGTGGGGGAGAAAGCTGATATGAAATATGGCTGCATGATGATACCTGGGCTGTGAGATCTGAGCTGTAATGCCTCTTCCTTGCACAATTTAATGAACGATAATGAGAGCGAGTCCAGTGCACGTTCTGCTTGGCTGCTGGCACTCTCTCAGCTTCACTGCTGAATCTCTTTAAAGGGCTGGGGAAAGGACATTTTCTAATGAAAAGCATCTTTTGAAATGAAAAGGGTAAGCTGACTGCATAATAACTGCAGGGGGATAACATGCTTAATCCTCTGAAGCAAGAGGGAAGATCGCATTTAATCCACACAGTGCCAGGAGGAGAGCATAGGAGAGAAAGCAGAGGGCAAGCAAAGGAGCACTGAAAGCACAAAGAAGCGGCATCTAGTAAAGAGGGATTACAGTGCCCTTGGGGGCTACCACCACATTGCACCATGGCTTGGATGAAAGCTGGGATTCCCACATGTGCAATTTGTGGCCAAGGGGTCTCTATACTCTTCTTCATATTAGTGCTGCACTTTTTCCAATTACATTTAGAATTTTACAAGTTTATTATCTAAGCACAAAGTATCTGGCATTCCTTGTTAACAAGATATTATGGTTTTAGTAGTTTTGTATCGCTCCATAAGAATTTAATGTTCTATAAGTAGCATGCCAGTTCACCCACATATTATACTATCTGAATGAGTTAGATACAAAGTACTTTCTTGCCTAATTCCTTTTGCCCTTCATTAAAGGCACAATTTATTTAGAAATGTATATACCACTCTCCAACTTAAGCTCTCAGAGCAATTCACAAATCTCTATAAAATCAAAATAAAATAATTTAATTGCAATCAGAATTATATACGTATATTTAAATGCAGTTGAACAGTAGCAAGAAGAAGAAGAACCACCATCATAAAATTCATCACAAATGATCAAAATTGTCAGATTAAAAATAGGTATAGGTAAAAATATAGGATGGGTGACACCTGGCTGAATGAGACTACATGTGAAAGGGATCTAGGAGTCCAAGTAGACCACAAGTTGAACATGAGTCAACAGTGCGATGCGGCAGCTACAAAGGCCAATGCAATTATAGGCTACATCAGTAAAAGTATAAAGTCTAGATCAAGGGAGGTAATAGTGCCACTGAAATTCTGCTTTGGTCAGGCCCCACCTGGAATATTGTGTCCAGTTCTGGGCACCACAATTCAAAAAGGACATTGAGAAACTGGAGTGTGTCCAAAGGAGGGCGACTAAAATAGTGAAAGGTCTGGAAACCATGCCCTATGACGAATGGCTTAGGGAGTTGGGGATGTTTAGCCTGGAGAAAAGAAGGGTAAGAGGTGATATGATAGCCCTGTTTAAATATTTGAAGGAATGTCATATTGGGGAGGGAGCAAGCTTGTTTTCTGCTGCTCCAGAGACTAGAACTAGAAACTAGGTGTTGGTTATTACTTTTAAAACCCTACATGGCTTGGGCCCGAGTTACTTGCGGGAGCACTTCTCCCTACATAATCCGCTCCACACTCTCAGAACTTCTGGGAAGTTGTTACTAGAATATTATAATACCAGGTTAATGACAACTTCACATAAGGCATTCACTGCTGCGGCCCCAAGATTATGGAATGGCCTACTGGAAGAAATCCGTCTCATTATTACCTTAGAGGCCTTTAAGAAGGCGGGAGGTATAAATAAACTATATTATTATTATTAGAATATGGAACAATGGATGCAAGCTACAGGAAAAGAGATTCCACCTCAACATTAGGAGGTACTTCCTGACAGTAAGGGCTGTTCAACAGTGGAACACACTTCCTCGGAGTGTAGTGGAATCTCCTTCCTTAGAGGTCTTTAAACAGAGACTGGATGGCCATCTGTCGGGGATGCTTTGATTGTGATTCCTGCACGGCACGGGGTTGGACTGGATGGCCCTTGTGGTCTCTTCCAGCACTATGAATCTACGATTCTATGATTCTAGTGAATATATCAGAATACATGGGCAACTAAGTGCTTCCTTTACCTGGCAGAATGTAATGTTATGCCAATCCATGTCCACTGGGCTGCCTTTGAATCCTGCAGAAGGTTGCATCCTCATTGGAAATGTCCCTCCTACCCCATTGCCATGTAGTGGTTGAAAGAAAGCAGGGCAGCACTGGAGCAGTGCCTGGTTTCAGCTTCACAGCTGAGTAATGAGAGATTATATCACTTTCTTCAGATCTTCACTGAATACACACATAGTTGGTAGAGATATGGGAAAGTGATGCATTCCCTCACCTCACAGCAAAGGTGGAGCCAGTCACTGCTCCAGCACCTCCTGCCCTTCCTCAACCAACATGGCTGTGGGGAGACTCACCTTCCTGCCAGAGATGCTGCTTTTCTCATGGAGGGGTAAGGAAGGGGGTAATGAATACCTCATTCAGCCTTCTCCACATAGTAACATATATTGGTGACTCATATGTGTATGCTATCAATAGATTCCAGCCAATAAGTTAGGAACAAAAACTAGTTAGAAAGGAACCAGCACTAGTATGAAGAGGTATGTTTCTTGTATTCTGAATAGAGAATATCTCCAAATGGTTTTCAGAAATACCCCCACTTAAAACACATTGCAGTGGTTTAATCTGGAGATTACCAGAGCATGAATCAAGATATGTAGACTATAATTTGTCCAAGATAGGTCTCAACTTAAATTAAAGCCAGATCCATTTTCAGCCCTGTAGGGACCACACAAAATGTCCTTCCCAATGTGACCTTGCAAAAAATAAATTTAAAAAACTTTTGAAAAGGGATAAATAGAATTGGGTGGAGAAAGTAACAACCATTTAAAAAGTTGAATTGCTACTCCTGAGGGTTTCCAGAAAAGGCCATTTGCTCTTTTGGTGATCCCATGGATTATGGAGGTGGCTGCTAAAGAAATTATTTTATTTATTAAAGTATTTATAGGCTGTTTGATATTACAATGGCCAGGGAAGAGTACAAATCAAAATCAATTTAGAACCATTTAAATTCAAAATGAAGAATAATTTAAGCAATCTGAAAACATTAGGATAAGGCCTTTCCTCAGCATTAGTTTCCACAAAGAGAGCTATGTATTTTTTGTGCTGCGCACCACTTGTATTGAATGGTAATATTGTACAATTGAATTTGCATGTGATGAACATGTCCCTGTGTAATGATACTACATACTTAAATCCTCTTTTGAAACCTTGAACTGAAAGCCCAATTGCTTTCCTAGTGACACTGAAACATGTGTAAGACACCACCAAAAATCCATGCATTAAAAAGTTGAAACACATTAAGCTATTTTACTATAACAAAACAAAAAAGTACATGGAGGGCCACAAATGGCCCCAAGGTTTCATTTTAGCTCAGGGCTAATTTATGGAATTATTTATAGGGTTAAGCCTTTAGGTCTACCAATACCATGGTAAAAGAACACCAGCCAGGTATTTGTCTGTATTGTACCTTGTTGTTTGCACTGGCAAATTTTAACTGAATGTCTCCATTGTCCTGCTTTGAAAGTACTGTCACCGTGGGCCAACCATTCCTTTCTTAGGCAGACTGCTGATTAGCGATCCAGAAGGGGTAGTAGATATTCTGTCAATGAGAAGGAAAGATTTTTAAGGGGAAACACAGGGAACTGTCTTATAATGAATCAAGCCATTGGTGCATTTAGTATTGTCTATGCAAATATTCCTCACTTAACAAACTAGGTGTGTTCCTGGATTATACATCTTTAATAATAATAAAAAAATAGTACTAGGAACAGAAATAGAATGAAAAGAATTGGGGTGGGTTCCTATACCACCCACACACCCATATGAAAGAACAGTTCAACATATTTTAAGGAATGTTTTATTCAAAATTCACAATATGTGCATGGTAAATGAGACAAACAGGTCAGGGAAGCCTTGAATTAGTAAACAAAAACATTTTGAATTTTTAAGATGAATACCCATTATAGTTTGGATAGGGTCACACTCCTCTCAGAAGGGACTGGGAGAAGACAGCTTAGATCAAACTATAAGGGGCTAAGATATCCCCATGCTCATTACAAATGTATGTGTATGGAAGCAGTTTTCATAGGGACCATAATGTGCAGAAAATAAGGCTCAATTCTTTTCACAACCACCATGTTTGTGGTAAAAATGTCCTTCCCTTTACTACTGATAGCTTGAAGAAAAGAAGTTCTCATTGATGCCAGTACTTTTTGGAAGACATAGAGAGAACAGGTGGAAAGAAAAGATGGTATTAGACTTCTAAAGGTGTTAGGTCTTTTTGGCTGAGTGAAACACTTTCAATGATTTAAATTTGTATTTTATGGATGAGTACTTTAATAGCTTGCATTACTTCATGCACTGCTGTATCACTGGGGTGTGCAGGACTGCTCGTGATGTTATAGCATAACATTTACCAACAAGAATAAGGAAAATGGAGAGAGATGGGGACATATTGAGACTGCTCTTCAGTTAGAAGAGTGTGAGTCTTTCCCAGTTTACTATTGGGTCTTCTGGTGTGTGTGGGTGGTGGAGGTGGTGACAGATCATCTCCCTCTTTATCACTTCATTCCTGGGTGTGCAACACCAACCAGGGGGCTCATGAGTGCATCTCCTTCTCTTCGGTTACCAGTCACCTGTGAGGGTGTCCCCAAGTGTATCCTGGCTGCCCTGAAAGCACACAGAGAAGGAGCACAGTCTGTCTCCATTGTAAGGCTATTCCTTCCTCCTTAGATGTATGAGGGCAGCTGGGTGGTACCCAGGTGTACCCCTGCAGTCGATTGATAGTGGATGGTACTGTGCTTGTGAGCACTCCAGCTGTTGTTGTATACTCAAGACTAGGCACTGTACAATACGAGAAGGTATATGATACCTCCTTATGCAATGTCCCCACACACATAGCAGGAATTGTATCTATGTAAGTCACCAAATGCATTCTAAACTGAGATAGCTGCAACTTTCTAGCTGAAGTTAGCTGAAACTGTAGGTGCCACCTGGAGTCTATTCAAGTTTCTGTTTGTGAGTTCTTTTGCTTTGCTTGAAGGCCAGGATGCCTTATTTAGCCTCTCTGTGTGTATTTGTAAATAAAGTAAATGTTACTATGAACATTCTCTCATCCAAAGGAAGCAAAACTTAGTCACACAGGTTCTGGAATTTCAGAGTGTCGGAGAATTCATAACAACACCATTTGGAATATTAAACACTGTACAACTACTATAATTTTTGACAGATGGTGTTCTGTCCTAGGATTTGTGTAGGGATTGCAAAGGACTCCCACAGTGAGAATGGCTTAATTGTTCATTAGTGGTGGGTACTCCTTCATTTGTGAGTTCACAATAAGTCCTAAAAAGTTTCTTTTCTCCCCTTTCCCTCTTATAATAATAAATAAACTGTTTATTTATAGCCCGCTTTTCCTTTGCAGATCAAAGCGGGTTACACAGAAGTACAACAAATGTACATTTTGCAAACGCTATCCATAAAAAAACCCGAACAATACAATAATACAGATTAAAAACAAGATAAAAAGCTTACAGATTAAAATCTGTTTTTAAAGTGTTTATTTTATGAAAGTCTCAATTTTTTTTCAGGGCTTTCATCATAAACTGATCTCTGACATTATGAAAAGACATCTGCAGCTATAACAAAAAGTGATAGTTATGGAATGTAGTCATATATTCCCAAAAAAGGTAAAATGATTTGAAGAAAGCCCCATACTTCCATTTGAACAGTTTAACTGGGTGTCTTCAGTCATTACTCTAGATGTGTCTCATCTATATTTTTAGTAGGCAATAATCCTTTCTAGGAATATGCAGGACAGAATAAAAAAGTTTCTGAATGTTGTCAAATGTATGCCATATACTGAAGATATTCTGTCACTAGATGGCACTGTGAGGTACTTTTTGCCACAACAAACAAAGTGAAGTTGGGGCACTCAGTTTGCGGGAAAGGGCAAGCTATGTCCTAGCAAGAAAGGCAAAACCTAAAAGCAAAACAACAACAAAAAACTAATATGAATTCTCATTGGAATAAATGTGACCAATACTTATAATACTGAATATATTTGGTTTGGTTCTGTCCTGACCAATCACTAGGAACCCTCAGAAACTAAGTTTACAAGCACTAGCATGCTGAAGAGGAATTTCCAACCCCTCACAAGAGAATGGGGTTGAGCCCTCCAAGCCTGAGTTTGGTAAAAAGCCAATAGTCTGTGTAAATCCTGGATCACTGATGGTCCTGCTCTAGTAGGGCCAGTTACTGATAGAGCCAACCTGAGCCCAGAGTCAGAAGAGGACACCAGAAGACACCACAGTAATTTGTGAGAATAATTCTGATTGAAAGAATGGACTTGACACACAGAAATCAGGTGGAGTGCCCAGCTTTAAGGGAAGATATGAGAACAAGGTCTTTCTTGGGATTAAAGAGTATTCCCAGGGACATCAGTTTATGACATCCTACAGCTGAGCACTTGATGAATTTTACCTTGGCCCTCCCTGGAAGAGGACATGAGGGCCCTCTGCTTTCGATTATATGGAGGGGACCCCTGCAAGTCTTGTAATAAGTCAAACACCACACCTGAAGATCATGTATTCCAACTGATGCTGTGGCAATTTGTCTCTTAACCTTAGCAGTAAGATTGCTAGCCATGGTCCTGAATCAAAGCCTATAGCCTCAGGGCCAGTAATTGCTATACCGTCCAGCGTCCTGAACTTAAGCCATTATGGATCTGCACTACTGCTATGTTTTGTGCCTCCTTGCTGCTCTGTTGTCTTGCCAGGATAATAAAATCCTTGGCAGAAAAGGACAGGTTAGTCACTTTATTATATTGCTTCTCTTTGTATTTTGGATACTTTGTTTAAAAAATGTATTTCCCTGAACTACCAATATATATATATATATATTTGGGGGGAGGGTTTGACAGTTGGATATCAGTGAGCACACCATACTGATCAATCAGCATCTTTTCACTTTGAGTATTCAGTCTGTATTGATCAATGATCAGATATAAATGAGCACAAAGGCTAAGTAATGTATATGTTCTTAGAGTCATGCATCCATGCTGGTATGCTAATACACATACATGTGTACAAACCCATCAAAAGTTTAAATGACAAAAAAATAGAGTCTTGTACCTAACTCGCAGTTAGTTCAGTAGAGCTGTCATAATCATGCTACATATGATTGCAAGCAGAGTGTTCTATGAAATATTTTATTTTTATGTTTGGATAAAAGTCTTGTTTGTTTCTTCATGATCCAATGGCACTTATGAGTATGCAGAGTCCTAAGAGTAGGGCTGGTAGTAGGCAGCAGGTCTGAAGTGCAACAGGAGCTGGGGACCAGAAACTGTGGGATAAGCCTGTAATCAGAACCAGAGTGTCAGCTAGAACCAAACAACAAACCACAAGACAGAGCTGAGAATCAATCCAGAAGTCTGAATATGGATACATGTGTGCACCAAAGAACCGGAGTACTTTGTTTTCCAAGCAGCGCTCAACTGGTAAAGGATGTTCTCTTATATTCCTTCCTGTCTAATAGGATTCAGTGGCCCTGGATCCTACTACACAGTCTAGTAGGATGAGTTAGCCCAGGGATGGATGCTACTTCACTGGGAAACTACTCATCATAGAAGAGATTCATCACCCAATCCCTATCTAAAGATGAAGACTGGAATTTCAATGCATTGTTTGGGCAAGCTTTCCACATCAATGCATTATTGAGCTGTCCAAAATGATGAAAAAGGAGAACACAACACCACTAATATTGTAAAGCTTTACATGCATATCTGATCCAGAGTTTGGGAAAGTTACTCTTTTCTGGACTGCACCTTGCAGAATCCCATAGTCTGTGTGGCCATGGTTGTAGAATTTGGGAAGTTATAATTTTTTAAAAAACAAGTAAGTGATCTGATTTCCACTTCACATAATCTGAATTGGATCATATATCCAGTACTCATATTTGCTAGAGTGGAAGTAGTAGAGTCTGATGTTTTTATCAAAATACTTCAAAAGATATTTTAGTATGGATGTTACTTGGGTTTCGCTGTTTAAAAAAAAAAGAAAAATAATGCATCAGTCAATTAATCCTATGAATTACTTTAATCAGTTTATAGATGTATGCATTAAATGAACATGTCTTTGTATATGAGAAGAGAAAAATTATTCAAAAACCTCATTGTAGAACACATCGGCTGCACTGTGTTCACTGGAGCTGTCCCTTGAAAACATGCCATGCTAGCCTTGAAGCAACCTCAGAGGCTGCTGATTCATTTCCAGGCACAACAGAATATGTTTGTGCTACACTTTAAAGCCCTTAATGGCTTGGAAACTGGAAGACTGTCTCCTCCCATGTGAACACTCCTGCCTGATTCTTATCTTCATCATCTAAAACCTTTCTTTGAAGCTGCTTGCCTTCAGAAATTAATTGGAGAGAAGAAAGCATCTTTTCACTTGTTATCCCTACCTGTGGAATATGCCTTCATTGGGGAGGTTTGACAGACTCACTAATCTGATATCCTGTCACAGGCAGGCAAAGGCCTTTCTTTTTCCTCAGGTCTTCTGGCATCCAATCTAGTTCATGTTTCCTTTTCTCCTTTCTTTCTTTTCTTTTTTTTAAAAAATCTGGAATGTTTTATCTCCCAATGGCTTTTTATTGATTTGTATTCCCTCTCTCTCTGTCTTTTACTGCTCTGTTGTGTATTTTATTTGATTGTTAGTTGTTTATATGAGGTGAGAGATCCAGTGCTGTGCAAACAAAATTTGAGCAGTGAAACATACCCTTTGCTTTCTCCCTCTAAAATCTCACTCCCCCCCCCCCCAAATCTGCTACACAGCATGCCCAAACCTCTTTAGCATATTTAGGGGGATGCAGGAAAAGAAGGAGTTGTTCCTTCCTTTTCCACAGACATAATCTCTTCCATTGCTGTGAGGCAGTAATTGGATAAACACACAAACACACACATATTGTCAATCACCCAAAAACTTGTCAGCTGAAGGGTGTCATATAAATCTTCCAGGAACATTAACAAACAGAAACAAATAGCATTTGTTTTTTTAAAAAGAAGACTTAGTATTTAGACAATGCACATATGTGTTGCAGCAAAACCTTATATAAACAAAACACACGGGAGAGTCTACATTAACTTACATGGCATTTCCCATATGAAGTTTTTTTAACCAACTCCTTTGTATGTTCTCTCCTGAGCAAAAAACAAAGTAAAAAGCAAAAGAAACCAAACAGGATATAAATGTTTTAAATGACATTCATACATACATGTATATACTCAGTGAATTTAGCAATTAATTTACAAGAAGTAGAGCCCTAACTCAAAGATGCAACAGTTGTAGTGGATTAGGATTAGTCAGGTGCTGAAATGTTCTACTGTTGGCAGAATTCAAAGATTTGTCAGCAGAACTTCTCTGATGGCTGCCTTCTATTGACAGAAAAGCAAAATAAAGGGGAACAGTGGAGAAGGGGTGGGACAAGGACAATTTAGTTGTGCCAGGTCCAAACCCCCTCTGCTCAGAATGTTGGCTCATATTGTCTCTCCTCCTCCAAAAAGTGAAGAGAGAGACCTGTTATCAGATGAGTTGAGCTGACCTCAAATCTCCCCTCACAGAATCTCTACAGTGGCAGTGTTTTGTGATCAGGAGTGGTGACAGAATCAGGCACAAGTGGATTGCAGGAGGCTTATGATTCAGGATCTAAGACCTTCCAGGACTCAGTTATGCTCCTGATATTAAATAATTTATGCTATCCCTGGTTGCAGTAGAAAGGAATAGTTTAAGTGGGGAGATATCATGGGAAGAAAACCCCTTGCTAAGTCCCCCACACTTCTACCTTGTCAGCATGAGAACTGAAGCCCTCCAAGGTGAAAATTAGCATTGTCTTGTTGGTGAAGCAGCATTCATTTTTAGACTCTTTCCCCAGTTGTTTCTATTTGTGATCAGAATCTAAAGAATCAGGGCACAAGTATATGTTATTCTTAATTTGTTGTTGTTGTGTGCCTTCAAGTCATTTCAAACTTATGATGACCCTACAGTGAACCTATCATGGGTTTTTTTGGCAAGTTTCTTCAGAGGGGGTTTGTCATTGCCATCCTCTGAGGCTGAGAGAGTGTGACTTACCCAAGATCACTCAGTGGGTTTACATGGCTGAGCCAGGATTTGAACAGACTACAGACTAGAAGCAATATCAGTATATATATATTTTTAACCAGGTGTCAGGAGCCTCCATTCAGATCAGGACTACAGGACAAAGGAAGCAGAGTTAACTCTTTCTTCTTGATTTCCAGTGCTGAAAATACTGGCTGCCATTCTGTTAGTGACATTCAGTTTCAGTTACACATGTGTACTGAACTGTTTGGGTTTTTGCAGATGGAGGAATTCACTATCTCTCTAACATATAGTGATCCAAATGCATCCAGGACTCATCTCCATCCTGCAGGGGCTCCTATCCATAGCTGGGGAGAGCAAGGAGACTCAGAGAAGAATTTGGCTGTATTTCTATAGCCAGTCACACAATGGTGTCATTGTCAAGGACCTCTAGGGGACCCAGGAAGTCCTGGTGAATGACAACATATTTTAGTATCTGGTTATGGATGTATAATCAGGTATGAGTCTCCCCCACCTTTTACTGGATACAATGTGGCCAGGGAGGAAGAACATAGGAGGAAAATGTGTTCTGTGAGACGAGAAGAAGCATCACAGTACTTTATGATATACCTGAAGATTCAGGATCTTGGCCGGCAACTCTGCATAGGAAGTAGCAAAAGTTTTTTTTAAAAAAAAAATATCAGCAAGCCATACCTGCTATTTTTGTTCATGGAATACTATTGCCCTTTCCTGTGTTGGGAAGAGTGATGCCCATTATATTTATTTACAGGATTATGGTAGGGGGTTGAAGAAATCTCTCTTGCAGGCATTTTTTTAAAAAAAAAAACCTGTGAAACTGCAGGAAACAGCACATTAAATGCAACATGTCGTCTTTCACAAAGCTTGTTATATGACGGCTGGAAATTCTAAGAGTTGTAGCTCAAACAGTAAATTTTTCAAGCTTTGTTAATGCACTCAAGAGGGACCTTTGACTTGTATTTCATAAATACCAGCTTTTCCTTAGGTTATATGGCCAACTGCTTTTGAAATTGACTATATTTTCAAAAACAGAATGCAATATGGTATGTAACTGCTTTTTTAAAAAATCTAAAGTAGTTTTTTTGCACCTCAGTCTTGATATTTTAGACTTCCCTTGTTTTGAATTATCTTTTTTCCCTCTCAGCTGAACATCTTCAACCACCATCTGCTCTAACTCTGCATTCAAAAGGTTTGGATGTATGCAACTTAGTCTTTGCAACCTGTGATAGTGCTGGCATCTGGGAAACTGGCAGAATATTATTGGATATCCTATGGGTTTTGATGAGTGATATACACCCACAAACGTCTTAATAAGAGATGGATGGGAATATTCCTTTTGAAAATTTAACACTTTGTAATAGAACAGCACCATCCCTGCTTTCTCTGAAAAATATTTGATTTGAATATTTGAAGGGACATCAGCTGCCCAAAGGATTAATGTGTAATCTTTGTCTTGTATGTACAGCAGACAAAGTATGTGGCAGTCAATAACATACTCAATTCCAGTGCTCACTGCTGGCCTTCTTCTCCAGTAATTAGATTGAGAAATGATGAACTGAGGGTTTGTTGGCATTTGCATGCTGGCTGGTGAGTACTAATCAGCAGGGGAAAACAGTGTGCTGCTTAATTGGAAAGCACAATCAGCTTCAGTGAGGAGGGAGAAGGTTCCTCACTCTGCATGGCAATTGGATATTATCCATGGCTGGATCTGCACTTTGCTCTTTCATTGTGTCATGCACTCTAAGTCATGTATTCTCACATCTTTACACTAATTCATCTCCCCTGTCATTTTGTTTGCAGCTGGTTCCTAGCTCTGGCAAAGTGCCTGCTCTTTTTCTTTTGGGGGCAATGTAGCACTTTGCAAACCATCCCCCCAGTTCCCTGTGTTTTTTGTACATCACCTCCTCTCCATTTTCAAATCTGCTTAATCGCTTCCTTCTGTATCAGAATCCTCCTTCCACCAACTAAAGAAATCCCATTCCACAATAGAGACCGATTCTGGAATGAAGGAAGAATTTTGATTAGCAATCCAACTCACACACACTGACTGTAGGTCTCTTTCATTAGGAGTATGGCCAGGATATCAGCAAAGAACAGATGGCAGGAGGTACATTTAAGAGTAAGTGAATTCCTGTCTCAATTGCAGCAACTGTAACTGAACTCTGTGAGGGTGTCTACTTCTCCCAACACTATCATCACTTGTGATAACCCTCTTCCGATTATTGAAGATGCTGTTCCCTTTCATGATCACCCAGCTTAAATGGTTGCTGTTACTTCTGGTAACAATCATCTCTGTGATTCTTTGTGCTGACCAGGGATGGTTACAGGGAACACAAAACTTCTCTGTTATAACAGCTTCACTGGCTACATGTTTGTTTTGGGGGCACAATTCAAAATGGCCAGAGATTGTTATGAACTATAAAATCTTATACAGCTTGGGTACAGCCTATCTGAAAGGCTGTATCTACCAATATGAATCTGCCTGAGATTTAAGATCCTGAGGGGAGGCCTTACTCTCAGTCCTACCACCATCATAGACATTTTTAGTGAGGACATGGGACACAGCCTTCTTCGTGGCTGTTTTCAGATTGTGGGATTCTCTGCTATAGGTGGCTGGTAGATTTCCTATCTGTTGTCTTTCTCCTGACAGGCAAAGGCTTTTCTGCTAACTACAGCCTTTGATCTTAGATGCAGAAAGTATTTTACCAGGAGTGTGTTTTTATCATTTTTATGGTCTTTTAAAATCATTTAAAAGCCCTGGTGGTGCAATGGTTAAACGCCTGTGCTGCAGCCACCCACTCACAAACCGTAAGGTTGCAAGTTCAATACCAGCCAAGGACTCAAGCTCAAATCAGGCTTGAATCCTTCTGAGATCACTAAAATGAGTACCCAGCTTGTTGGAGGCAATTAGCTTACACATTGTAAACCGCTTAGGTATAGAAATGTAGTTTCTATTGCTCTTTAAAATGATTTATAATGCAGTAGTTTCTTATTTATTTTTAACTTGTATTATCTATTTTTAAAAAGTATTTTATTTTAATTCATATTGTGAGCTGCCTTTGACCCCATATTGGGAAAAAGGCAAGATAAATAAAATAAATGAATAATTATTTGTGTGAATTCCTTTCCAACCTCACTTTGATTAGTCACCAAAGATAGCAACCACAATTGTACATCTTTTGCCACCACAGATACCACTGTGCTTAACCTTCTCAGTAACCTAATCTCAGTATAGCAGCCCCAGAATGCATGCATATAAAAACAAAATTATTTATTTAACAGAAGAAGATAAGAAGAATTTCACCATTATTTGCTCAAATGCATATGGTATGTATGTGCATACATACAGTGTTTTAACTTGGTTGCTACCATTTCTTATATGCCTTCCTCAAGCACATCTAACAGATTCATATTTCAGACTAACTAACTTAGTTCTGAGTAATCCTAACTGTTTTGGCCACTGTCCCTGTACTAATTTTACTCTGGAACTATAATGATAACTGACCTAATTCTTGTCTGAAAATGACATACACACTACCTTTTTAAAAATCCCGTTGAGACACTCAGACGATCACCTGTCACTACAAATATTGCATTGTTCTCATCCCCTCCCAAAAGGCAACTTACCCTATTTTATATAATATTCTTAATGCAAAACCATGCATAGCAACACACTGCCACATATTCTATAATATAAACACAATGACATTTTTACAGAAGTCCAGAGTATTATAAATTCTGGTGCAGACCTCATTTCAGGGAGTTTATATGCACGTAAGTCAGTACAAACCTACCTACACAGATGATAAAATCTATGCTGTCAGGGAGATGCTGGGAGCAGCAGTAAAAGAAAAGGTAAATTTTCCAAGATCTAGATGAAACCCAGCTGAAAAAGGAAGTAGAGGAGAAATCCTAGTTTAAGGATGGGCAGGGTTGGTCCAGGTAATTTTGCTGCTTGAGTCAGAGAAGCAAATGGTGTTCCCAACATATCCAAAGTCAAAGTACATAATGCCCTTTGTTGTTGATGTGTTACTTCAAGCCATTTCCGACTTACATCAACTCTAGGATGAACCTATTATGGGGTTTTCTTGTCAAGATTTATTCAGAGGAGGTTTGCCATTGCCTTCCCCTGAGGCTGAGAGAATGTAACTTGCCCAAGGTCACCCAGTGGATTTTTGGCTGAGCAAGGAATCAAACCCTAGTCTACAGAGTCATAGTTCAACACTCAAACCACGTCATTACATTGCCCTACATAGTGCCCTTGGAAAGTTCAAGTTATTTTGGCACCTGAGTTAGAAAATCTAACAAGCTCTTTTCTTTCTTCCTGGCTCCAACATCAGAGCTGAAATCAGTTAAATTGATTATTAACTATGGTCTAAGAAGATAAGGGTTCTTGGAGGTGTCTCATCCACAGGGTCACCATGAGTCGAAGTCAACTTGAGAGCACATAACAACAAAATCCGTACTGCAGTAATAATACAATTTGACACCACTTTAACTGTCATGTCTCAATGCTATTGAATTCTTGCATTTGTCTTTTATGAGATATTTAGCCCTCTATGCCAGAGAGCTCTAGTGCTACAACAAACTGCAAATCCCAGGATTCCATAGCATAGAGCCATGGGAATTAAAGTGCTATCAAACTGCATTATTTCTGCAGTGCTGATTAGATCCATTTACAAAATCCCAAGCCTGCTACTGAAAATGCTGCTTCAATGTGCTGCATAGTAGAGCCAGAGTTCTGAGGCTAAGTTATGGAGCAGTAGGTTAACATTCTTTAATTCATTCAAAGACTATGGTTATCAACATGCGCAGGTCTAGCATACTGTAGAGGTGCTGCTCCCGATGTCATTGGACTAGACCAGGAGAAAGGAGATGTCACAAAACATTACTGTCTCAAGGGGTTCTTAAAGATGAAGTGTTCCTTGTGCAGTCACTCTGCATCATTAATAAAACTTTACTTTCATTTTTAACTTTCTTGCTTTGCTCATCCCCTTTTCTGACTTTTTTTCTCACCAAGAGGAAGGGGGAAAGCATTTAGGAAAAGATAACCTAATAACTGCACAATAACTGTAACACCAGGAGCTTTGAGTCTGAAAGCAACATAAAGCCAAGAGAGATTATATAACAATGGCCCAAATGGCAGCCAGATTGTGGATGCTCTTCAGTGGAATATATTTTTAGAATAGGTGCCAGTCCAATCCTGGGGCTTTCTGTTACACAGCTTGAAAAGGGTATGTGCAATATTATAGTTCACTACATTTCCCAGCCACCCTGGCCTGTGTCCCTGATAGTTTCAGAATTTGGGGTTCTGGGAACTGTGATCCAAAAATAATGGCTAGCATCCTGTTAATTGCTTACAAAAGCATAACTTTCCCCCTGTTTTCCCTGTTCACATTAACAATTGTGAAACAATTGGCCAGGTCATAAGTGACCCTGAACTCCACCTTAAAGGCCAGTAGGCTGCCCCTAGTGATGGCGCTGTGATGCCTAGTGATGCCTTCAAAAACAGCCTCCGCTAGGGATAGTGTGAAGCTTACCGCACAGGTCTTCAGGGCCGTTCTCAGAATGGCCCGGCAGGAAACGGAACGAGTGGAGGACGGATTTTACCGCATACTCCAGTCCCTCACTCGTTCCATTCCCCCTCTCTTCCGTGCCCATTCTGTTCCAGAGGGAACGCTTTTTGAGAACTGTTCTGAACAGTTCTCAAAAATTCCCCCCTCTGGAACAGAATGGGCATGGAAGAGAGGGGGAACGGAACGAGTGAGGGACTGGAGTGTGTGGTAAAATCTGTCCTCCACTAGTTCCGCACTCGTTCTTGCTCCTTCTGTTCCGTTCTCAGAACGGACCCAAGAGGAACAGTGCGGTAAACTTCTGAGTCTCTGAATGAATGCCTTGAGAAGGTAATGGGCTGAAACAAACAAACAAACAAACAAACAAATTAAATCTGAATCCAGACAAGACAGAGGTGCTAAATATGAAGGTTTCTAATTTGTGATTGAAGACGTGTCAACCAGTTTTGGATGGGGTTACATTACCCTGAAAGATTGGGTTTGCAGCTTCAGAGAATCACTTGAGGCTGTCCCAAGTGCTGCACAACCTGGCCTGCCTTGCTGCTCTAAACATCATATTGTTCCAACAAAGGGACACAGGTAGTGGTTCTTTATCAATTGCCTTAGACCACTGCCCTCCCTGTTTATGCCAAGCTCAGTTTGCATCACTCTACATTGGCCAGAGGCAGCTTTAATTTCAGTGAGATAAGCTTTTCCTACTACTATACAGACAATGTCTAACCTAGTGTATCAAGCTACAATTAGTTATCCTTTTCTTAATACAAAGTCTAGAGGAGACTGATGACACAGAGAAACCATAGTTTTTAAAATGTGTTAATTGGAATGTTTTCCCATCCAGCAAAACTGAGCTGACAATTGTTCTACAAACAGTTACAAGAATAACATCCTATTTGATGTCACTGCCTAATAAAATATGGTGATACTGATGGCAATGAGGCAAGAACTAGAAATATCAATGCCTATTTAAGAACTACTTAATAGCTAAGTATCACTATCCTCCAGTCTTGTGCCATAAGAACAAATGTTAAGAGGACAGCATGTTCAATGGCTGTGAAGCTATTTGAGGGGATAGGACAAGTTTGAGTCATTCCAGGATTATAAGTACTCTAACTCTTTTCCTATTAATTTTGCCTTTTCTGTCACTATCACACACCCCTCTACCAAGCCATCTTCAGCAATCTGAAGAGTGACAGCATCCTTTATAAATAAATAAAAAAACTTTATTCTGCTGCAGCAATCAAGGTGGCTTACATGACTAGAATATGTTGGAATAATACATATTTTCAATAAATAAATAGACCCCCCCCCCTTTGAAACAGGATTAAAGACAATACAGTTTAAAAATGAAACCTGTTCAAATGACAGCAATTTTCTAGTAGAGGCAGTGGTTACATAATGTAGGGAGAGTAGAGAAATTAGATTGAACTATTCTGGGAAGGCCTGCTGGAAGAGATACGTCTTGACATCTTTTCTGAAGCTGTCTAGGCTGGTTATTTGATGGATCTCCTCCAGCAAGGTGTTCCATAGTCTGGGAGCAGCAGTGGAGAACATCCTCTGGTTTTATGGGTTACAATAAATTACTCCCAGAGGACCTGAGGGTGCAGGGAGGATTGTACGGAAGTAGGCGATCCCTTATATAGGTTAGACCCAAGCCATGTAGGACTTTATTTATTTTAATTTTTTTAATAAATTTTTATTTCAATAAAAATAAAAACAAATTATTAAACGTTCAACAAAATTCCAAACATATGAAATTAATACCTAAAATACATTCATTACTCCAATTTGTATATCAAATTTAAACTTCCTAAAGTAACTGGGATTTCTAACGCTTAGTTGACTTTACCAAAAATTCACTCTTTTTTTTATAAAACAATAACCCTAAGATTCAATCTATTGATTACAATTATTTGTGTTTATTTAATCCTTCCGAATCTATAAATACTACTTGATTAAACCTATATAGTAACTATATATTAACTCTCTTTTAATCTCTATCTAATGCGACACGTATTTCTTCTTTTTTCTCTTTATGAATATATTCTCTCCATGGATCCCATTCTTCAAAAAACAAACAGTTAATAAATCTTTTTTTAATAGTGTTGTTAGTTTGTCCATTTCATATAAGTCCATAACCTTCAACCTCCATTCCTCTACTGTAAGGATTTCTTCTCTCTTCCAATATTTCACCAGAGTAGATCTTGCTGCCACAATTGTGTAGAATAATAATTTCTCTTTTTTATGATCCAATTTTACCGCATCTGTTATGTTCAAGAGATACATCTTGGGGCCCATTTGTTCCTTAAAGTTAAATATTTTTTTTCATCTCTACGTGATTTTCCCCCAAAATATTTTAGCTTTTTTGCAATTCCACCAGCAATGTAAATATGTGCCCACTTCTTTTTGACATTTCCAACAAACATTTTTATTATTTTTAAACATTTTTGATATTTTATAGGGTGTTAAGTACCACCTATAAAGTGATTTATAATTATTTTCTTTTAAATCCACATTTATTGTTAAATTTATTCTTTTCTCCCAGAGTCTTCCCCATTGTTCCAAATATATAGTTTCATTTAAATCTTTAGCCCATTTCACCATGAAATCGTTAACTACTTCTTCCTCAAAATTAAACTCAAATTTAATTATTAATTTATATAATTTTGATATTCTTTGGGGGGATTTTTTATTATATTTTCTAAATCTGATTCTACTGAGCCTATTCCATTAATTTCATTATCCATATCAAATTTTTCTTTTAACTGCCTATAAGTAAACAAGTTACAGGACTTTAAAGGTAATCATCAACACCTTGTATTGCGCCCAGAAACCAATAGGCAGCCAGTGAAGAGATTTCAGAATAGGTGTAATATGATCACTTCTAGTTTTACTAGTGATCTGCCTGGCTGCCATGTTTTGTACTAACTGTAGTTTCTGGACTAAGTTCAAGGGTAGCTCTATGTAGAGTGCATTGCAGAGAATGAGTCGTGAGGTTACTAGTGCATGCACTACAGTTTCTAGGTCCCTTACATCCAGGAAAGGGCGCAGCTGGCGTATCAGCTGGAGCTGATAACAGGCGCTCCTGACTGTCGCATTCACTTGATTTATCATGTGAAATGATGGGTCTAGGAGCATCCCCAGACTGTGAACACAGTCCTTAAAGGATAGCGTGAACCCATCCACAACTGGAGGTTGCAACTCAATACCTGGTTTGGGTGACCCTACTGTAAGTACCTCCGTTTTGTCCGGATTCAGCTTGAGTTAGTTTTTCCTCATCCAGTCCATTACCGCATCAAGACATTGATTGAGGGGAGAAATGCCATTTGTCATCATGGCTGCTGACTGAGACATGGAGAAATATATTTGGGAGTCATCAGCATACTGATGACACCCTGCCGCATGTTTACCTGTCCACAGGAGCTCTAAGAGTGTCTGGAGAGACCCTTCTCTCTATCCCATAACTTCCCCAGGCTTATTTGGTGGGAACAAAAGAGAGAATTCTTTTGGTGACTGCCCCCAATCTTTGGATCTCACTTCATAGGGAGGCCAGAATGGCCTTATCTTTACTTCTCTTCCTTCAGCAAGTTAAGATATTTTATGCTCTCAGGGGTATACTGACTGGGGCACTATTTATAAGGTTTGTATGTCACTGGGTTATTTTAAAAATGAATTTTGATGGATTTAATGTATAACATATTAAACTTGATCAATTGTTTTTCAAAAATTTATATTTATACTTTTGTTGAAGCTTTTGTATACTTTTAATAGTACAATGTTTTTAATTATGTCAATAGCTGTGTTGAGGCTCATTACTGAGAAAAAGGTGGGAGATGAAATAATAAGGACAACAATAATAGTTGATGGCAAATATTTCAGCAATATACGGTAGTAATTTCTAACTAGCTCAAGAGACAAAGATCTGGCAGAAATTATTGGCCTTACTTAGGCCTGTGTTTATTCCGGAGTAAATTCCACTGACCTCAGTGCACTTTTCTGCGGCAGAGACATGCACAGAATTGCCCTATTGGTGAATTAGGTAGAACCTCCAATGTTTGAAGTTGTTCTGTTCACTGTTTTCTATCTGTTACCCTCCCCTCTTATGTCTGTGAGACTTACTGTCTCCTTTCATAACAACCTAAGGCCACAAGAAACTACAGAGTTTGTCAAACCTTTAATCCCACTGCCAGATTTTGATGGCTACTCCACCTCTCTTTCCCTTTATCCTCTGGGAAAAACCTCCCACTGCAAAATCAATAAACTCACACAAATAGATTGTCATTTGGCTGCAGGTTTAATACAGTCTATTAATATGTGATGTGGACTTTTAAAAACTCACCCAACAAAGCACAGCTACTTTTCACTTTGTTTGTAAATGTATTTGCGAAACTCAAAGGTGGAATGAATTTGATATAAATGCCAAGGACCTACAGTCAATTTGGTTTAATCTGCTAATATAGTAGAAGCTGAAATGTATTATTATCTTTGAATATATTACTTTGAAATGCAAATTATAAGAACATCTGTGTAATCTCCAGGGTGAAAGGACAAAGGGTAGCTAATAACCAGAAAAAATCTATTTACCCATAACTCTTTTATGTCATCAAACACTAATCTACGTTCTGCTCTTCTGAGCTGACTGATTCTTCTAAATATGTCTTTGCCCTTTAGAATAGTAAAGGTATGTGCAGATCTCTTTTGTCCATCAGGACAGACAAAAATCATTCGGCTTCCAGCAAGGCACATTTGAGCACCAGATATGTAGTTATGGATTTAGAAAAAAACAAAGCTGCCATATAGTTAGTGGTGCTGCTGAATGCCTAGTTAGTCCATGATAAAACACTATCCATAATTGGTTGTGGATGAAAGGGCTAATCTGGTTTGTATTACTGAGATTTAGGTGGATAAGCATGAAGGAGCATTTTTGTCTAAGCTTTGATTATTTAGATATTTGGTGCAGCACTTGTAGATTGGGCAAGGATCTTGGTGGGGTGGAGGGTGTGTGTGAAGCAGTTACTATCATATGTAAAGATTCCATCTCCATCACAAGGAAACCTAACCACCTTAATATTAGCTTTGAAGGTTTGTACCTAGTGCTTGGTGAGGGAGAGAAATTAAAATACTGCTGGTGTACGACTCATCTGCTGTCCAACAGACCCCTTTCCTGACTGAGGTGGACTTGGAGGTGGTCCTGGAGATCCCAGGATAGTGGTTCTGGGGGCCTTCAACATCCGTGCTGAGGGTGGGCGGGGGAGGAATGCTCTTTTAGGCACCAACTCGCTGCAGGATCTTACAGGCTGAAGGCTTTAAAAATGGACAATTAACCAAAGTGGCTCCAAGTAAAAATGAACTAGAAGGACAAGCTGATTTTGCAGCAAACATAATTATTTCTTTATTACAAGGACAGAAAAAGGTTGCAGCAGAAACCAACAGAACAGTCTATAGTCAATGCAATATGTTTCTCAAAGTAAAAGGATCACAGCATGGAAGCAAAAAGACCTTCTCCTAACCAAACTAAGGGGACTTGAGTTAAGCTTAAGGTGCTCCCAGGCTAAAACACACATGGATTTTTTCATCCTCCAATGTGAAGAAGATGGCTGGAGACTGGGAAAAGTCAGAGAGAGAGAGAGAGAGAGAGATATTTTCTCTGTGTCAGTATTTTAAAGATCTTCCTAACTTGTTGGGAGGTCTCCTAACAGTGAAGGGAATGCCTCCATGCAAAGCCAAACATTAACTCAATGTTATTCTAACCGCACACAACACATGCATACAATAAGGACAGAGGTGAAGCGCCTAGGTTCTGAAATGGCTCTTAAGTGGTCAGAGAAAATAGAGACCATGGGTTTAATATGCAGGATAAAAAGTCAATCAATATAGATATTTACCCTTTTTGAAATCCAGATGTATTTGCTAGCTTCTCTGAAGGCAGCACAATACCTCAGCATGGGGAGTGTTCCAGTCTGATCCCATTTGGTAGGATCTGATCCAGTTTGGCAGAGGAAAGAGAAGGCAAGAGAAGCTGAGGCCTGAAGGCTCCTAGAGACCAACACTTACCATTCACCAGCTCCACCCTTTTGCTCTGCTTTGAAAACCTAGCAGGTAGAAGAGACTGTAAGGAGGTAAGAGAAGCTGAGGCCTGAAGGCTCCTAGAGACCAGACCAAGAGAGAGGAAAGCACCTCTATTTTTTTAATTCTTAGGCCCCATTCCCACTGGCTTATAACGCGGCTCAAGAATCGAATTATGGGTGCATCGTTCCCATTTGAGCGCGCATTCGATCCTAATTGCGCCGATTTCATTCCCATTCAAATTTGGATCTGATCCCCATGTATTCGATTTTTCCTTGGAAAACCCGAATCAGTGGTGGATAAACTGGTTTAAAAAGGGTGCACATTTTTAGAGGTTTTTCTTGTGCCTCCTGAGTTCGATTTGGGACAAATGAATGGGAATAACAAGGGAGTCTGATTCGGGAACTTGGGGATGGGAGGAGCAGTGCTCAAGAGGCTGGCCTGGGGGTGTCACCCGCTTGTTCTCTTTCCTGCATTACCGAAGCCATTTTCTCTCATTCACATAGCCCTTCCCCCGGTGGAGGGGAAAGCAGGGTAAGGCGATCGCATGTGCAGACAAAAATTTTTTTTAAAAAAATTAAGCTTTCGATCCCTTAGGTCCTCTGTTGGGTGCCCAAACATAGCAAATTCTTACATTGACCTCCAAATACGGTAAACACATTACGCCCCCTGCAACCTCCCCCCTGCTCCACATGCATAGATCAACATGTGAGGAGACTCATTGAACACCATTTTTAACTATTCTTCCCCCCCTTTTTTTTACATGTCTGCTCGATCGCCCCCCAAACAGCCCAGGGAGCAATGGGAGAGGCAAAGGGACT
>NC_056525.1:50081333-50119346 GCF_019175285.1 Sceloporus undulatus
CTCCTCCTCCTGGTCTGGGAGGAAGCCTCAGCCGGCTCCCAGGCCGGGAAAGAGGCAGGGGCCGCTCCTCATAGCGGCGATCGCTGCGGTGGGAAGCGGCCTCCTCCTCCTCCCTGGCCTCGCGGAGGCCTTGAGGACCCCGCGGCCGGAGCTCCGACCGCGGAGCCGCCTCGAAGGCCTCGCTGGGGCCCAGGAAGGAGCATCTCCGCGGCTGGAGCTCCAACTGCGGAGAGCCTTCCCAGGCCTCAGCAAGGCCTTGGAGCCGCCGCGGGGGCTGAGGTGGCCGCGGTGGGCGGGGCCATCCCGGTTTGGGCGCCAACCCGGACCGGGACCGGGTTGGCCCCTCCCAAACCGGGATTGTCCCGCCCCCTGGTGGGATATGGCAACCCTAGATGGAGGCTCCCTTTTCCCTTTCCCAGAGGGAGTCTGGAAAGACACAGGAGAGCCGGGAAGGCAAAGGAACTTGGGGGGGATGGAGGCTCCCTTTTCCCTTTCCCAGAAGGAGTCTGGAAAGACACAGGAGAGCCAGGGAGGCAAAGGGACATGGGGGGAGTAGAGGCTCCCTTTTCTCTTTCCCAGAGGGACTCTTGGAAGACACAGGAGAGCTTGGGAGGCAAAGGGCCATGGGGGGAATCGAGGCTTCCTTTCCCCTTTCCCAGAGGCACTCTAGGAAGACACAGGAGAGCTTGGGAGGAAAGGGACTCGGCAGAATAGATACTCCCTTTTCCCTTTCCCTGAGGGAGTCTGGAAAGACACAGGAGAGCCGGGGAGGCAAAGGGACATAGGAGGGAATAGAGGCTCCCTTTTCCAGAGGGGAAAAGCGCCTAAGCAATTGATTGGCTGTGACGTCAAGCGCTTAGGCACTTGATTGACAGCTGCTTTAAAAAAAAGAGGTTCCGGAAGGGCAATGGGAACAGGGAGCAAAAAAAGTCCGCTTCAAATTACAACTGAGAAAATTTCAATGGGAATGAGAACATGGGTAAAAAAACCCTCAGTCTGTTTACCTCCTTTCGTAATGGGAACGAGGGAGCAGATTCGAATATGACTTGGAAAAAAATCCAAGTCAGAATCGCAGCAATATAAGCTGCTTTTTTTGCCCAGTGGGAATGGGGCCTTAGTGTTTTAATGTTTAATGATGATTGTATTTTAGTTAAGAGATGAGGGATGGAATTTTAGTTTGTATACATTATGTACAGTTTAGGTATTTTATTTATTTGCTTATGTAAATCGTTTATGTATTTTATGTATTTTTATGTAATTTTGTAAACCGCTTTGATCTTTTGGAAAGGCGATATATAAATAATATTTATTATTTTTATTATTTATTTTTTATATAGGTAGACAAGACACAGTTGATTCCTTTCAATAAATGCAACCATTTCCTTGTCAGTGGGGCAGGAAGAGGATGAAGGAATTTCTAGAATTGTAGTTTAAAATGAGTCTTGCCTTTTCCAAGATGGAAAGAGTTCAGGCCATAGCCCTATATTGTCCAAAATGAATTCTTTAGACTCTAGCAACAGACAGGATACATCGTGGACCTGTTTTTTTTGTTTGTTTTGGGGGTGGATGGAGAATGATCTGAATGGGATGAGACATCAACAATCTTATTGCTATGATCAGTTTACTTCCTTATGAAGTTTGGTTTGGTGGTAACAGACCCACCATGCAGGGAAGGGAAAAGATTAAGAGGAGGCTTACAAAATCTGAAGGATTCCTGATTTCTTGGGAGGATTTTTCACCTGATACCTCTGGTTATTTGGTTGAGACCAAAATATTCTCACTTTAGAATGCTGGGATAGAAAAGGGCATCAATACAATTGCTCCTAAGTGCCCAACCCAATGCTGTGGAGAACACAATTCACATTGGCTTCCAGAAGACCTGTGCGCAATGAAGCAGACTGGATGATGGCTGAAGTGCAAGTAGCATAGATCAGAGCTTATCCAACTTCACGTTGGAAAGACTCTTCACCATGTCTTTGTGTGGCAGTGAGGTCAGAAACAACAAAAACAAAACCTTACTATGCTGCTTCTTTTTGTGGCTTCTTTTTGTGCCCTGGAAAAGCCAGATCGGGGCTGCAGAGTGCGGTTGCTGTGGCCCCGATCCAGCTGAAGAAGGGGCAGCTGGAGGCCATCCCTTTGGGGCTGTTTGTACAGGCTCTATATTTCCATAACCTCCCAAACAGTTTATTGCTTGAGGCTCTTGGAAAAGGCAAGAGTTCCCTGCTTCTTCTCCTTTCCCCCTGCTGAGAAAAATGAATCCAGTCTGTTAAATGGATGCAAACTACTTTTGCACTTTGAACTCAATTTGTTGCAACTGATGCAAGTCAAGGTAAAATGGGAAAAGTGGGGAAGAGAAAAACTAGGATTAAAAGCAATTGAAAAAGTGGGATGATAGAGGATTAACTGGTGCTGGCCCTGCTAAACTGGGACAATTGGAGGGTATAAATCTCCATCTTAAACACATTAGGGCAAGACCTCAACATCCCCTTCGAGTCCAGCTCATTAGAAGTGACAGGTGCAGCTCGGGAGTTCATGGATTCCATGACTACTGTGGGCCTGTCCCAATTAGTCTTGGGTCCTACATACTATGCTGGTAATAAACTTGATGTGGTCTTTAGTACGGATCAGGAATATCCATGGGCAGAGGTAATTCACACCTCTGCTTTGTCATGGTCAAAGTGAGGCTGAAGGCCACTATCCATATCCCCCTCAGGGGTGGAAGACCTATTAAAATGTTCTGCCCTCAAAAGCTGATGGAACTCAAAAGGTTCCAGGAAGCCCTAGAGGGTTTTATGGTTGGGAACGACAGCGATTCTGTTGAAGCCTTGGTTGATACCTGGAATAACGATTTTACCAGGGCTATAAACACTAACGCTCCCAAGTGTCCTTTCCAGCCCGCTTCAAATAAAAAACCATGGTACAAGGAAAATCTTCATAAAATGAATCAGACTGTGCAACAACTAGAGCACCGCTGGTTTAAACACTGACTTTTGTCTGACAAGACACACCATAGAAACTTTTTGGATTCCTATGGAGTGGCAATAGATGTAGCAAAGAATTTCTTCTATGCTGCGCATATTGCGTCTGCAAGGTATCATCCAGCACAGCTGTTCAGGGTTGTTAAAGAGTTTACCCAGCTGTTTCCCACCCTGAACTTGTTACTGGAACCAACTAAAGCCTGCTGTGACACTTTTAATGACTTTTTCACAGATAAAATCTCTCAGATAACAGCCGATCTAGACGCGAGTATTACAACAGAAACAGTAAGAGAGGTGTCCAGTGACTCTGTGGACTATGTTAAACTAGATCACTTTGAGATTCTAAATACCGATGAAGTGGACAAGCTTCTTGGAATGGTAAGGAAGACAACATGCCCTCTCAATTCTTGTCCATCATGGTTGACAGCCCAGGTTGGGAAGGCAATAAAAAGATTACAACAATCTACAATCAACACATCTTTCAGGGAGGGAATATTTCCATCAAAATTGAAACAAGCAACAGTTAAACCGCTTTAAAAAAAAAAACCCTCCCTGGACCCCCTGATGAGAAATAACTATAGACCAGTCTCCCTTTTACCATTCTTGGGCAAAGTGATTGAGAAGGCAGTTGCCTTCCAGCTCCAGGCTGTCTTGGATGAAATTGATTATCTGGACCCATTTCAATCCACTGTCAGGGTGGGATATGGAGTAGAGACTGCCATGGTCGCCTTAGTCGATGACCTCCATCAACAGGAGAAATGTGACCCTGTTGGTGCTCTTCGACATCTCAGCAGCCTTTGATACCATAGACCATGGTATCCTTCTGGAACGCCTGAGGGGGTTAGGAATTGGAGGCACTGCACTCCAGTGGCTCCGTTCCTACCTCTTGGGTAGATTCCAGATGGTGATGCTGGTCTTCTAAAAGAGATCTGACATGTAGCATCCCTCAGGGCACCATTCTGTCCCCCATGCTGTTTAACATTTACATGAAGGCACTGGGAGAGATCATCCGGAGACATGGGGTGCGGTGTTATCAGTACGCTGATGACACCCAAATCTATTTCTCTATGTCTCCGACTGTTACAGTGACTAAGGATGGCACCTCTCCTCTGGATGCCTGCCTTGGGTTGGTAATGGGCTGGATGAGGAAAAATAAACTTAAGTTGAATCCAGAAAAAAATTGAAGTACTTTTAAGTCCAGAAATGGAGATTTGTCAATCAGTCCTGGATGGGGTCACACTTCCCCTAAAGGACAAAGTTCGCAGTTTGGGAGTACTCTTGGACTAGTCCCTACAGTTGTCATCTCAAATAGATGCGACGGTCAGGAGTGCTTGGTACCAACTTCGGTTGATACACCAACTGCGTCCCTACCTGGACCAAAAGGACCTTGAAGCAGTAGTACATACACTAGTAATCTCTCGTTTAGATTTCTGTAATGCGCTCTACTTGGGGCTACTCTTGTACCCAGTTTGGAAGCTTCAATTGGTTCAAAATGCGGCAGCAAGACTTGTCACCAGTATACCTAGGTCTGACCATATAACACCTGTGCTAAGATCTCTTCACTGGCTGCTGATCAGCTTCCGGGTGCAGTACAAGGTGTTGGTTATTACCTTTAAAGCCCTACATGACTCAGGCCTGAGTTACTTGCGATAACGCCTCTTCCTACACAATCTGCCCCGCACTCTCAGAACAACTGAACTTTAAAGGCAGGTGATATTCTTGTGCAAAGCGATTTTAATCAATAATATTAATTGAATCTGTTCCATATTCAAAAGAAGTCTCAAAGCAACTAAAGCAGAGTCACTGTCCCACTTGCACATTAAATAACAATCACCAGATCACCATAAAGCTGAAAGGAACCTAGCAGGGATGCCTATTTGGCTCTCCTTCACTACCTGCACTATAGGGCTGGTGATCTAATTCATCTTTAGCTTCATCTAACAGAATATTGGAAATTGTAGTTCAGTGGGGTGCTTAGAATTCTCTACAAGAGCATTCTAGTACACTCCCATGATCCACAGAACTAGAGTAATCTAGCAGAGGATTCAGAGTACAGTACTCTCTGACCAAATCTAGTTCCAGCCTATACACACCAACATTCTTTCCCCAACCAGGTGCTCATGGGAAGCTCATAAGTAGGCCACGAGAAAGCATCCTTCTGTTCATATTCTCAAGTATCTGGTGAGCACCATGTTATTGGAACCAACAAAAGCCTGCTGTGACACATTAGTTGGTTCCAATAACATGGTGCTGGAAGTAATATATAGCTCTCATGACTACAAGCAGTTACATCCTTTTCTTCTTGTCCTATATATGGAGACAATAATACAAAAGCTGAGCAGGGGTGGATTCTGAAAAGAAAAATGTGGATTGGTTTCATGTCTCTGGAGACATGTCTGAATCTTGTCAACATTTAGTAAACAAATAAAATAAAAATAAAGGCCAACCAGGTTATATTTATTAGGCCCTGTGACCCATGCATGAAGCAGGCACAGAGCTGCTGAGGAATTTCTCCTCCCTAATTCAAGATGAGATTTCAGGCTGACAGAAAATGGTGTGTAATAAAACTGTGCTTCCCTTAACTTGCCATTACTGCCAGTGACTCCTGTTGAGAAGTAAAGGAACTATATTTAGATAGGAGGAGCTAAGAGGAAGTATCACCTTCTGGATGATCCACATATGTCTGTGCTGACCACAGGACAAAAACGGTAGTTCCAGGGAGGCAGCTGATAATAATGGAAGTTATAGAGTTTTTTAAGTATCTATGGCAGCTTTGCCATTGATTTCGGTAGGTAGGAGAGAAGGCTTATATCATTTGCTCATTTTACTTATGTACTCTTAGAACACCCAAGGTGTTACATGTCACTGGTCATTTTTTGCTCATATCTTTTGTGACTCAGTCACACTTTTCTGATAGTGAGAAGTACTATCTGATTCCTTAGGATATGAAAGGATTCCCTTTGAAAAAAATTCTTGGCATCTCACCGAATAATGTTTTGCCTTTACTCTACAAGATGTCTCACCTGAATGCATTTTCCCTTATTTAAAGTATATATGAAATCTAGGCACTCTGGGGTACCTTAACATAGCATGAAATTGGTCTAGTTTAGCCAGCCTTGCAGTAAGTGCAGAGCCAATTTGAGATTTCATGTTGTCTAAGAGCATTCAATAAGCATGCATCAACAGTTCAGTCACCTCTGTGCAGAATTTATGGAGTAAATTTTTATCAGGTATTTATCAAAGAGACCAGTGCTTTCTCACAGTCTAATAGAAGACCTCACCAGTTCTGTGGTTAAGGCAGCTGCTGTCAATTTAGACAGTGGATTGAATAGAGATCACTAGAATGCCTCTTACTTTCACTACCAAATACTTTCAGTTGTTTAAACCAGATTTGGAGAACCATGAACTTTACAGTAAGTAAAGCAAGACCAACTTTTTATGTGATAAATTTTTTATGTCATTAGCACTGCTATGGGAAGGTAGTCGTGTGTTGACAAAAAATACAGTTTATGTGCTGAAATAGATTTCTGCATATAGATTTGTTCTAGTGCAGTGAGCCTGCGTCATATGCATCTTTCAGCATATGCTGAAAGCCGAGTGGGAGCACACGGGGCAGGACATCCCATTTAGATTAATGAGGTGTGTACCTCTGGCATGCACGCATTGCTGCGCCACCGTGCCGCTGTACTGCCACCACATGCACGAGCCCCATTACTTTCAATGGGGCTCGAGCATACATATTTTTTTAGGGGGGGGGGGTCCAGAATGGATCCCCTGCATATAAAAGGGCGCACTGTGGTTATTAATAGAAACTTCCTGCAAGGTGTCAGGCAGAGTGGTTACAAGTAGGCCAATCTCCTGTAACTAGAAGATCTAGATTTTTTCTTTTTCTTTTGAAACAACAAGATTCAAGATCTTCAGCATTCTGTTCCAGTTGCAAATCTTGCTTTCCCTTGCAAGGTTGCACCCAAATCACACTTGGTGAAAAAGATTGTGACTTGGGCCCTGCATTTCAGCTTGGTACCAACAGAAAATAAATGGCCAACCTTGATTAGTAGTTTGTAAGGAACGTAAAGTGACTGAAGCAAGGAGTGAAAAGGGACAACCATACGGCAATGCAATAATACTGTTCAATTACAAAATGTTAACCTATACCAGCAGTTGCACCAGACTGCAGGTTACATTTTAAAATCAGGAATCACCTAAGTTTGTGCACAATGTACAGTGTTCAATGGCATAGTATCAGTACATGTTTGCTAGACATGTTGCAGTGATGCATGCACTTGGAACATGAGAATTTACCCTTTTCTATGACAATGCCCTGGAGATAACCCTGAAAGTAGACTGCAAAAATATCTTTATTTGACTTAGTTTTTAGTAATTTTAATATTTAATATTTTTTAAATTTTATTTTATTGAAAAATTAAAAACAAACTTACAATTACAAACACCACTCTAAACATTTAAAGTTCATAATTCAAAATTCATATTAAACAATATTCATTAAACTAAATCTTTCCTCTTCTTTGTATAGATATATTTAATATTTAATTTTTAAAAATATATTTTAATATATTTTAATATGATCTAATTTTTATGTGAACCACTTTGAGAAGCCTTGGTAGAGCCTCAAAGTGGTTAGAATATTTGTATAAATTAAAATGAATGGGATTTGTACATTTTCTTTTTATTTGTTTTCATGTCTTTCTGGTCAAACAGATGTGAAAATGGATTCCTGCTTTACAAATAATTTAAAAAGAAGACCCAGTTATTTAGTCCTGCTTGCAGCTTTGCTGTTCTCAATCTTATTGGCAAAACAGAATGGATATACCTCCAAATATCAGACCTACCAAATTTCAGATACCAAGAAGAAAGAGTCCATGAGAAATGAAATGAATGAAATATGAATATATTTTCCATTTAGGACTCCTTTGTCTGAACCCTCATTCATTTTTATAATTGAAACAATGAAATGAATAGGTTGAATTGTTTCATTTTTCATTTAGTTAAAAGCACACATGAATGAACATCTCAATAAAGACATCTATCTGATTGGCTAGCCCACCTATCTGACTTATTGTTATCATTACACCAGGCCAGCTTTCTTATTGACCTTAACAGAGTTGCCAGCCACATATAAAGCTACATCATAACAACTAAAATTGTGGAAAGAGCTTTTCTATAAATAAGCAACAGAAACATGTCTGGCTACTAAAGAACCAGGCACAATAAAAGTGAGACAGCTTAACATGAACTCCTACTTCCATGAAACAATAGACCAAGTGCATGGAGCCTGTGGCCCTTCAGATGATATTAGACTCCCATCATCCCTGACCATTGGCTGGAACTGATGAAAGCTGGAGTCCAATATATGGACAGACACAAATTCCCCACCCTTGCAGCAAACAGTTAAAAGTAGTTTTGGAAGTAGTTTCAAAAAAATTGGAATAGCCTTTGAGGTAGAATTACAAATACATGTGCTTGGATTTCAAAAATTATTTTGACATGCATGTTTTTTTCTCACCTGAAAGGTTATCCATGTTTTGTCATTTTACTACATCATCTAACTTGTTTCAGGCTAATGAATATGTCATAATTTTAATTCTTTTGTGAGTCTAGTCTCCCATTTTAGGATGTACGAAATCTTCCTGAAAGATGTACCAAGAACTTTCTGAATAATGTAATTCAGTTTCATGCCAATTTTAAATGCACTACATGCCATTTTAGCAATGGAAAGCTTTTTTCCTCATTTAGCATAATTAACACTACCCTAAAGCACCACTGCAACACAATGTGAAAGTGATATTTCTCAGTACAGTGCAGGGCGCTCAAATTAATTGTCTTCTCTCAGATCTGTTAAAATTGTTTTCTAGTTTCAGCTCCTTCATTAAATATTAATCAGGCACAAGTTTTGAATAATAAGACTCAGGCTGATGTAATCCCCCCCTGCTCCATGATGACCATCATATGGCAGTGCTCTGCAGGAAAATATGAATGTTCTATTTCTGGCCCTGAAAATAAATAGGGCTTTGGGATTCTCAATAGGGAAGTCCCCTTTAGCTGCCAGCATCTCTTTCCTGCCAGTTCCCTCTTGGCCAAGCCAATGTCAGCTACCCATTTATATATCAGTACGGCAGTCAATCTGTGCTGGGGTTTAGTCCAAATTCTAAAAGACATATTGAAGGTACTGAATATAGTCTGATAGCTCCTTTAAAGTTCAGATTACGACCAAAAACATATTTACCACCTACTGACATGAAAGCATCAACTGTCAGGGCTTCAAATGGGGGCAGCTTACCTGGGGGAAGTGGGAGGAAGGTGGCAGGTGATGGAGGGCTCCATGAATGCATAAATAGCCCTGGTGATACATAGAATTGTTAGTGATGGTGATTGTTAGAATGATTAGGGAAAATTGAGTTCTGTTGGGGATTTTCATCAAGAAATGATATTCTATGCATCCTCGGGGCCTCTTCTGCGGTCATGGGAGTTCTCAGCCATTATTGCCCTAGTTCTCTTCTGCAACAGGGGAGGGTTGCATTTTCAGTCCTTTTCTTTTGAGTATTCATTATCTTTTTAGATTTCAGGAAGACTGTACAGAAGATAAGCTTGTAGGTGAAAACATTAGAAAGAAAGGCCGATGTGAAACTTGCTAATCAAGATGATGGGGCATCCCATATGCCTTAAGGGGCTATGATTTCCCAGAGACTGGGCAGCACTTTGAAAGAAGGAAGCAGCCATGTAAACAAAGGACTTTGGGCAATTCCACCTACCAAAGTGCAGGTGCTCTTTTCTTCCATCATAGCACCTCAGTGACACTCTCCTTTTGTAAACCTTTCACAGACTACTTTTTGCATTCGCTGTTAATAAACTGAGCTTAGTGATTAAAGCACCAGGGGAAAAAAGTAAAGCAAAATTGAATTAAATCACAAAGAATGCAAATAATGCCAATGATAATAAGATCTTTTCTCTCTTCGTTTCCAGCTTTGCATTGTTTGTTAATTTCTCTTTTGCATTTTTAGTTAAGCTCTGAATAACATGCCTGTGTTATGTAATCCTCAGACATATAATTAATTAAGAGTGGGCTCTACTAAGAAAGCCAGCTGAGGAGTTAATCCGCTCCCTTGGCATTAATACTAGTTGTTTCCTCTTCTAAGACCTTAGCTATTAAAGCTTCAAGCTTCTATACAATTTAAAGACATACAGACCTCTGTGGTATTTACAGAGTGATTCTAAGCTACAAAAGGATTAGTACTCTACAAGTATACATCATGTGTATTTTATCTTTGGGAATGAAATCACTTACAGGGAACTCTTATTTCTGCAGAATTCTGCTCTCTCCCTTTCCCCCTCTCACCTGGATGGAGGGGAACTGGAGGTGAGAGGATTGAAGCACAGCTTTTTAGAAAAGGAAAGCTGGGGAGAAAAGATGAGTGTATTTTATTAATAATAATAATAATAATAATAATAATATGTTTTATTTATATACCGCTATTCCAAAGATCATAGTGGTGAACAACAAGTAAGCTAATTAGCAAGTAAGCTAATTAGCCCCCAACAGTCTGGGTACTCATTTTAGCGACCTCGGAAGGATGCAAGCCTGAGTCGAGCTTGGGCCCTTTTGCTGGTCTTGAACTCGCAACCTTCTGGTTTCGAGTGAATGGCTGCAGTACAGGCATTTAACCACTGCGCCACCTGATTATTCCCTTCATATGATTTTAACTGATTTTATTTTGGAGATTCACATGAAATTTTCTCCATCCAGAGGAATTTCCTGGCATTGTCAAGGAATTTTCCTTCCTACTCTCTAGTTCAGATTAAATTAACCCAGTACTTTCTGAAATGAAATGAATCTCTACATGGCTGTCTGTGTATATTATCCCAGAATTAGCCAAGATGGCTGCCAGTAGTAAACACAGCTGTTGATTCCAGGGCCATGTCTGCATGGGCCAAAAGCCCCCCCCCCTACACATTCTGGTGTTGTCCTGTTTGGACACTGGTGGCCCAAATCCCAGTCCTGATATGAGCAGTCTGGACAATATCTGGCATGGTCCACACCCAAAAAGGGGATAACTGTCAGCATATTTTTGCCCCAGGCTGTATAAAATGTCTCAGGTGCATGCAATGAGTTAAAGAGGAAATGCTGACTCAGAGGAAGCTGATGCAACATGAGCATGGAGATGAGTCATAGCAGGTCCAAACTGCACTGTCTCTGTGGCTACATGACAGGAAGCTGATGAAACACTAGCAGGGGGTGGATCAGAATTCTATGTTTGTGTATATAAGGATGAATGCTCCAGTACACAATGAGGTGATGTGGATGTTGGTTGATGACGAGGCAGGGGGTTGCACTGTAGTGGCTGAAGAAGCTGAAAGTTTTCAGGACAAGTTGAGAATGCCTCAAGAGGAACAGGAAAAGCGGAAACATGCCGTGGCCTCTGAGTTTGAGTCATTTGTAGAAAGAAAAGTTTTTGAAGTGGTGGATAGGCCAGGAGATCACAAGATTGTAGGATGCAAGTGGGTGTACAGAAAGAAAGAAATGCCAGATAGTACTCAGAAGTACAAAGCTAGACTTGTTGCCATAGGTTTCTCACAGGAGAAATTTGAGAGATATGACATGACTTTTTCTCCAACAGCCAAGCCTGGGAGCTTGAGGATGGTGTTGGCAGTGGCAGCAAAAAGGAATTTTGATTTTGGGCAAGTCACACTCTCTCAGTCTCAGTGGAAAGTCATGGCAAAACCTTTTGGAGAAATTCTTGCCAAGAAACCCCGATAACAGGGTTGCTTTAGGGGTGGCATAGGTCGTACACAACTTGAAGACACAGGGCAAAAACGTTTGGTCAGTCAGTGACTCAAGTTCAAAATAACAGTCTTTTAGATCCTGGTGCTGAATATGGATGCCAAATTTTTGAGTCAAAATTCATAGTCAGAATTTAAGATTCGTGTTATCATGAGCAAAGTATAGTTTTGATAAGTCTATATATGATTTCAAATATAAAATAATCCAGTTTTTATAAATGAGCTACTGAAAACAGAAAATGTTCAAGGCACCAGATCTTACTTTTAAGTATACAATGGTAAGTCTAACCTATACATTCTGTCCATGCAGCTTGTTGGACTTAGCATTTAAGGCTGTCAGTTAATGTTATGTTACTGTATCCAGCCTTGCTTAAGAGTCAGTTCATATGTGAATTTTTATACCGAAGTATAGAGAACACATGGCATACATGTTCATTTTGTGTCATGTGATTTCTCAGCATGAGTATGCATATTGGTAGTAAAACTGATTGCATGTGTATGCATAGTTAAAACAGAAATAAGCATGATCTTCACCTTTAGCTCTCTTGACTCCTTCTTACTGTCATTCACTTCTCTGTCGCAATCATTCTTTCTTAGCTACTCATTTTGATTTGCCAGGAGTGCTTAGTCCTTATCAAGAGAACTGATTAGCATTACAGAACTCTGAAGTTTGTACTTTTAAACGGACTCCCTGCTGGTGAAATGCTGTTGGATTGACAGTCTTGGAAACTGAACTTTTTGTCTTTTTCCAGCAAAACAAATAACGCACCTACCTGTGGTGTCAACTATTTTATGTACCTTACTTATCTGCCTTTGTATTTACATCTGTATTTCAGAGTTGAGGAACCTGTGGTTATCTAGATTCTAAGTCCCATCAGTCACAGCTAACATGGCTAAAAAGCAAAAATAATGGGAACTGTAGTTGATGTGAATGGTCACAGATTCCTATCCTGTTGTACTTGCTACTGTATAAACCTATGTCCATTTGTTACCATATATTTCATATGCACATGGGTGCTTTGTGTGTGTGTTAACTGTGTATTAGACAGGCCACTGCAGTAACACATTTCCCTTTCAAACTAACATTTACCCTTCAAACTCTTTTCTGGGTTGCAATCATACAGAATCCTCCTTTGTGCCCCTGAAACCCCACCAGTCCTCTAAAGGACCCAATTTTGCCCCCAAGCCAATCACAAAGCCCCCATGTGTGAAAGCATATGAAAATGCCCCAGCATCCCATACTGATTCTTGAAAGTGATCCTCTCACCATTTAAAAAGGACTGCAGAAGAAAATAGAAGTATTTCAGTTTGCTGTGTGTATAGGGAAGTTTGGCCCATGGCACTCTGGGAAGAAAATGGGCCTGTAGACTCTAGTTGCTCATCCCTAATGTAGATAAATCTACTGTCTGAACAGGAAGTACGAAGATATACTCCACAAGAATATCCACAAATGCATTTCTACCCATCTTGTTCGCTCTCTCTTTCCCTTCTCCTCCTCCTTGTCTAGTACTATCATCCATTCATACATTCACACTGCTGAAACATGTGGTTTGTTGGTCCTTGGTATGAAAGTTGCATGGTTGCTTATTTAGATAAAAAAGCAAGCAATCATCCATGGATGTAGCTAGACATTTAGAAAAACAACATGGGGTTTAATAATGCAGGGAGTGAACATGTACTTTCTTCTGGTTATCTTAAACTTGTGAGTAAAAGTTGAAGGAAATTGGTACACTTAGCCTGAAGGGGAGAAGAGTGAAGAAATATCTAAAGGGCAGTCAGATAGAAGGTGGCGACTTTCTCTTTGCTGATGGAAGGTTAGGGTTAGATTTAATGTAAATGAGGTCTATTACAGGAGAGTTCTGGAGAAATGTATTGAGGGTAAGTGAAGCTCAACTATAGAAAAAATTACTTAGAGATGCATTGGACTCAGGATCTCTGAGTTTGAAAGTCTATAGGTGGGCTATTGTGGAAGCCTCTTCAACAAGAAAATAACTAAGAACACTCCTTCCAGTGTCATGATTTTGTTGATTTAGTTGAATGGCCCACAGCTCAGAAGAGTTACTTTTTGGACTATGACTCTCAGTCTACCATGGTAAAAAATGCTAGTGGTCTTGTTAGCTGTTACCTTGGGAGCTGTGGTTCAAAAGTGTTTCCAAGTTTTGGATGATAAGCGTACACGAATTCTCATTCCATTTCTTCTGTACAGTTTCTAACAAATGGAGCCTTCCCTTAGAAGGAAAACTGACTAAACTGAGGCTATCATATGTCAGAAATATCTTTGGAAAACCAAGACTGCATTACAGATGCAAAGCCCTGAGTTTGCAAGATCCGACCAGGGTTGTTGATGAGTGGAGCTCATGGAGTTCTTTCATTCAAAGGGTTGCCGTTAATTGAAGGTGACTTGATAGCAAATAACTCTCCCCCCACAAAGCACAGTGGGAGCTACTTCAAAATAAATTTGCACAGGATTGTCACATTAACATATTCTGGACCTCACTTCCCTGTTGTATTTCTTACTCAGTGGGAATGTGATGAAGCAAATGTCTATTCATACTTAATCCAGTCACCACTATCCTACTGACAGCCATGCAGAGATATTCAAATTGTACACACTTATTTTGGTCACTTTCACTTTGGTAGTCTTGATGTATTCCAGCTGAGCCTCTTGGGTTTTTTTGGGATGGATGACAAGATGTGATTGAAAGCCAAATACAGTCTGGAAGAGACGTAGACATGGACCCTGTCTGCCAGAAAAAGCAGTGGTTGAAATGACTGACAGCCTCAATGGCAAACATGCCATTTCTGCAATGAGGTTTATGAACATATGCTTTCTCTATGCCCCTCCCATGGATGCTCAGGCTTGTCAACAAATAAACAAGGGAACAGGCAAATCAACAGTAGAAGAAAATACCCTGTCTGTAACATAGAGAAATGGCTGAAGATTTTCTATGATGGACAGTTCTGATTTTTAACCTAGTGGCATTTTCCATAAGAAAATTGTCACTGAAGATGGGTCCTCAGTGATAAAGTACATATTTTCTAGAATGAGATGAATATCATCTACAGCATGTTATTTATTTATTTATTTTGTAATTTAAGGCTCTACACTTAAGCAAACTGTCTAGGAGATATCCCAGGGAACTCAGTTTAACAGCTGTGAATAAACATCTTTAGGACCAGAGTGCATTTTATTCTTTGTCTTCCATGTCAGAAACCAAGACTATGGTATTTTTAGAGAGGGATTAGGAACAGGAGGAGTAATTTGCAATTGTTTCACATATACACAATTGATGGAAAGATATAAAATGGACTCAAAACTAGAAGATTTTGGAAAGGAGGAAAAAGATATTGTGAAAGTACTGTTAGTGAGAGGAAAATATAAGACAGCCAGAGTTTATAAAATCCTGCTAGAACAAGAACTAGAGGAAGAAATGGCCAAAGATGTAATGCTTAAGTGGGTGTAGAACATAGGGCACATAACTGAGTTGGAACAATGGGAGAAATCATGAAAAAAGCACCTAATAAATGTACAGTCAGGATCTAGAGATTTATTTATTTTTTGAAAATGTTGCATAGGTAGTATCTTATCCCCAATAAGCTGGGTAAGACATATAAAATGTGGAAAAACAAATGCTAGAAGTCTTCTGACAATGCAGGATCCTTCTACCATACATGGTGGACATGCCAAATTACAAAAAATATTGACAAGAAATTCACAGATTGATGACCAGGATTCTCAGTAAAGAATTTCCATTGCAAACAGACCTCTACCTATTGAACATGACATGTGGATTTGAAGGAAAATTATAAAGATGAACTTGGAGAATAATTCTGTACATGATTGCTGCTGCAAGAATCTTGTATACCCCAAAATGTAAAATACAAGATCCTCCCATGAGTGAGGAATGGTTAACAAAATTTGCTGATATGATGGAAATGAACAAACTTTTATTGTTTCAAAGATAAAACAACAGAGAAGATAGATGAAGATTGGAAATCATTTCTATCATTTTGGTAGAAAAATGGTGGTGTTTAAGAGATGGACAGCCTCAATGGCAAACATGCCATTTCTGCAATGAGATTTATGAACATATGCTTTCTCTATGCCCCTCCCATCTAAATATTGTTTAATTATCTAAAGATTATTGCAAACACGAGAGTTCATCCAGACAAAAAATAACTATTATTAGCTGATGAATAAATGAATAAATATATCATAAGGACTACATTCTTTCCAACACAAGTATAAAGACATTATTAAGGTGGAAAAGTAAAATTACAATTATGATTGATGTTAAAGTAAGATGTCATTATTTTTTTTTAAAATTTTTTAATTTTATTTATGCATAACTATTTGTACTAATAAAATTATTTTTTAAAAAGGAAACAAATGCAGGTAAAACTTTTCAGATTGTATGACCCACTGTTTGTTGTTTACCCTCCTCCATCCAATACAGGGAGAGGCGGATACAAATAAATATTATTATTATTGGGAGATTACTACTTTAAAACACTTCACCTGATAGGGAACCTTTTGAAAATGGAAGACTATGTAATGTGAAGTAGTATAAACTAGACACAGGTTTATCATTTGAGCTCTGTTTGTGAGCTAGACAGATACAGACCAGAGGCTGAAAAAGTTTACTTTTTCATACAACACACAGAGTCCTCCAACTAGCATAGCTATTGGATATGCTGGCTTGGAAATTTTGGGAGTTTAGTCCCCAAAACGAACTTTTCTGAGTTCTGAGACAAAGGGATGAAACACATGGTCTTAAAGGGGGTGGCTTGATGCCACCCGATTGATTGCAGGATCAGGGCCAGGGCAACCACATGCCACGGCACCAATCCGGTATTTTTTCCATCACAAAAAGTAGTGGCAAAATGCTGCTCCTTTTTGCAAAGAAAAAAAAAAGTGGCTTTTGTGCTGCCACGGCAGCTTTTCAGCACTCCTACAACATGTGGCACCTAAACGCCACACTGCCAGAGTTCTGAAAAGCTGCTGCTTTGTAAACAGCTGGGCGGCTTCATAGCGGTGTCCTGCCAGCTTGGGGGTGTGAGTCATGTGTATGCCATGACCCAAAGCTGCTGGGAAGCCAGCTTTTTTACCAATCTGTTCCGGCCCAAACTTAGTTTTAGTTTACATATTCTACATGTATAAAGGGCTTGCATATTGTGGTGAGGTGAAGAGACAACTCTATCAAGGTAGCTTTCTCAGTACTATTGTTTTTGTTGCTGTTAATCGCCATTGAGTTGATCTCGATTCATGGTGACCCTATGAGGCATTTCCAAGACTCCCTTCCTCCACTGCTCTGCTTAGTTCCTGTAAATTCATACCCATGACCTGTTTTATAGAGTCCATCAATCTACCATGCAATCCTCCTCTCTTTCTACTTCCCTCCACCTTTCCTAGCATTATTGTCTCTTGTTTTGCCTGACAATAAACATGGCTAGGGCGGGACAAGCAGGAAGGTGAAGCCAAAGTGAGTCAGCAAGCTGTCAGCTCCTTTCTTATGTCTCATAAAAAACTGAAAGAACCACAAAACAGGAAAGAAGGTTGGCAGTATGAAGTTTACAGGCTTACTCTCTATCCAAGAGGGAAGTGTTCATGATGAGATCTGAGAGTTAAGGGAAGTATAGACTTGTCATTACTTTCCTCCTTGTGATGAGCATGGCTTCACATTTCTGAAGGAAAGAGTGAGAGTAAAATCCAGCTTGTTCTCCTGAAGGGGTTTCTGAATGGAGCTCTGAGGGGTTGCAAACCAAGCAGCTTGTGACAAATATATCTCTTCAAAACTGCTACATGAAAGGAGGGGAATCAACTTTGTTTGAAACGCTCCTCTCTCATTTGCATGTGTTCTGCATTTGTCAGGTTGCATGGCTTGGTTTTCACAGCTGCAACGTTATGGGCTAGGAATTGGATACAAGCTTATATCAAGCACTGCCTAATAAATTCTACCTTAGATGCCTAAGAAGGGGTCTTTCACACTATACAATTATAGAGCTATATACCATTTTAACTGCCATGGGTCCAATCCTGTGGAATTCTAGGATTTGCCATTTAGAGATGCATACTTAGAATTCTCAGCCAGACAGCTTGAGTGCCTCACCAAATTACAAACCCCAGGATTCCACAGTATATTGCCATGGCAGTTACAATGGAATCATAATGCTATAATTATGTACTGTGAAAGAAGTCATGGATATTTACAGGGCTCATATAGTGAATTGATTTGGCCACAATGAGCTTTTGAGTGCTTATGGCAGGCCGTGTGAGACTTTGCATCATATTAAGAAGTTGGAATATACAGAGAAAGAGAGCTCTAAAATACTGGATTTAAACAGAGACGTGATAGGTTAAGGGCATTATGCATATTTACGATAAAAGGTTTCCTGATATCTCATAAAGAAAGATAGTACATGATGACTGGTACCGGTACATGATAGGGACATAAATCCTTGCCTATTTAATTATGGTAGTTTTCTTCCTCCTGTAGGAAAATAAATGTCCATAGCATTCTCCCCAGACTGGAAAACTCCAAAGTGTTGTGGAGGAATTATTTTACACAAAAATACACGTTGGCCTTTTTCTCCTGTAAAGACTCTTTTCTGTGCAGAAAAATAGGTTTCTTGTGAAGGAAATAGAAATTTAAACCTGTTTTTCTTTGTGCAAAAAGGAGGTGTAAAGCAGGAAAAATGTTTTTCAATGCACAAACCTGGATCAAAAGTAATTCTTGTCAAACTGCTAAGCAAGGAAAAGAAGAAAGAGGCCATGGAAGTGGCACATGATTCATAGCAGCCAATTATACTCTTGGTAGTCTGGCTGGTTTCCTTGAAGTTCTTATTTCAGAGTTGGGCTTCTTGAAGAAGAAGAAGAAGTGAAGGCTTCAGTGGCTGATAGAAAAGCTTAGAAAAAGTTATCTTTTTGGCCTATAACTTCCAAAATGATTGAGGGATCCTTGGAACTGTAGTCTGAAAAATAACTTTCCCAAGCTGCAGGGGAAGTGTATCTGCCAGCAATTTCCCTGCATACAAGATATTCAGTACAAAAAATGAACATGTGCAAAATTGTGTAACCACACATACATGCACCTGACAGCTGTTTAACAAGGTCTTGAGCAATTTAATATCCTACTGTTTGTTTGCCCACTTATTTTTTGCACTTATGATATCTGCTTTATGAGCATTTTTTTTAAAAAAAGGATTATCCAAAACTTGCATTGCATTTTTGCCTGCCAGAACTGTCAACTTACCTATTGTGTAGCAGATCAATATGAAGAGGAAATTCTCTCATGTTTAACCTTTGACTTCTACTAGCTGTGCTAGTCTAAGGAGAATGGAGAGGGCACAGACTGTAAAATCTCCAATTCTGGTTGCAGCACTGGTCACTTTTTCCATTGAAAGTTTAAGCTGACAAATGGCTGTGGGCCCTCTTCACACCTTCAAACTGTATTCACTGAATGAATGTGTGGAGTGGGGGGAAAGATAATCTTTGACCATTTAGTCACTGATAGAAGATGGAATTTTCGTGGATGGTACAAATTGGATCTTACCTGGATGCAACTGTATAAACATTGAGACAAATAGACACAATTTGAAACCTTCCAAGTAGCAATAGATATGGACCCTTTGCTGAACACAGGATGATTGAAATTAAGATCAGTGTGGGGGCAAGGATTTTGTTTTAGCGGTCTTTTTGAATGAGGATGGTACTCTTTACTGGTCCTTGGTGTTTTCTTTACTCTCCCTAATTATTTTTGTTTCCTTCTTCCCTTTTGGGCTCCCTTTTTCCTTTTTCAAGAAAAATGTTCATTTTCTTTCTTTCGCTTGTCCATGAAGAGGGCAGTTTTGTGGGATTCCATTTTTAGTGATGACCAAAGAATATGAGCCTGCTTTAGGGGTTTCTTTAACCATGTCAGGTTTGTTTCTTTCACTGAGCATGTTTCACATCCTTTAATAGATTTGCTGAGACAATAAGCATTAAGTTTTTCCTTTTATTGTACTACAGGCTACCAAATTTCTTTTTCTTTTTTTAAAAATAAAACCTCATAACCTTATATTACATGGTACTTTGCTGGTACAAATAACATATATTCTTACAAAATGAGGGACAAATTGCATCCTGTAAGGCAACAACAACAACAAACATAAGACCTAGATATGAGAAGACGGGATAGGATGCTCACAGATGGGCACAACCACATTATTATATTCTTCTTCATATAGTATCAATTTATGAACATAACTATTTTAATGAAAGAAGAGAGCACTGCAATGGCTATAGACAAGAATTTTCCACTATGTGGTAGAAGGAATTAAAAAATTGGGTAGGGGTTGGTAATATCTTGAAATTAAGTGATCTGATAGAATGATCATTTTTAGTATCAGATGGATTGATATCTGTTGCCTCCTATTATTTAGTGGATGAGAACTTTGCATCGTGACAGTCCAATATTATGAGGACAAACTATGAAACATACCACCGGGAAATCTAGCAGAGATTGTTCTAAGCCCATCACTGTATGCTTACTAGAATTTTTGAGGAATATACTGCCAATTTCATGAGCAGCAAAGTGAGTTATGCAGATTGCCTGAAGGAATGTGTTCCTGGGAATTTATGTAAAGGAGCCTTTTTATTTAAGAAGCAACTTTCTTCTAGAAATGGATCAGAGAAATCACATTTCAGACATCTCTACCTTCTGTTAGCTAAAATTGAGCAAGGCCTTAATTATTTTTACTGGCTTCTTTTTCTTCCATAACATTCAGAGATGCTGCCGGCAATGGCTGAGAAACTGAATACACCATGAAGGGATCTTTGGGCAGGCCCCAAACTATATTATTTGCACTGAATTCCAGAGAAAAATCATGGTTTGAGCTCTGCTACAGACACTGTGCTCAAAAGAACATAGATCTGCTGGATCAGCCCCAAAGACTTTCCAGTCCAGCATCCAGTGACCCTGGAATGGCCTTGTCAGGCTCACAAGCAGGACATGAAAGTACAGAAACTAGGACGCTCCAAATCTGGCACCCTGAAGGTAGTATATTGTAGAGATGGGGAAAGTATTAAGAAATATTTGGGTTTTTTTAATATGGCATGCCTTCGGCATTGTGTCATATGGATGCAGGGCCGAAGGAGCATCATGACACCACACACCATGTGAAGCAGTGCATGGCATCATGGCACTGTGGGAGTCAGGATGTGTGTCATCTGGATGTGACACCCTGACTCCTCCCCCAGGCCGGCCTTTCAGGCTGGTCTGTAAAGGCCTTAATCTCTGTTTTCTCTTTTCTTTTATTATCTCCTTATGTCCACTCAGCTTATCTGCTGACCAATCAAAATAAACCATATCAGAAAGGTTCACTGCCTTTGCTTATTTCTATCTGGTTAAAACATATCTCATATCTATAACTCCACTTGGGTTTCCATTGGAATTATAACTATCCTACCTGCCTCAGCTAGTGAACTTGTGAGGAAGTTCATTCCAGGTAAGGTTAGTAACTGTCTTCTTATCTTGTATACAATTGTGGAGGCATTTCTTATCTTATTTACATTCCAAAACATCTGGCATTTATCCCAGACTGTAATTAAAACTGGGGCTATTTTTCTGCTCCCCCACACACATACTCTCAGAGAGCTAACAGCCTATATTAGTTCTTATATCATTTATCTTACATTCTGTTAGGCCTATGGTTGGGTGTCTTTCATCACCCCTCCTCTTTTAATACAAAAGCCTGATAAAATATGGCTGGGCGACCCTTCCATGACCCTGATGTGGACACCATTAGTGTAAAGCAAACTCAACATGTAAGCTAACATGAGGATTTGCATGAAGTCTCTCAGATTTGATGGATGTTTCTGGATCATCTGAGGAAGTGAGAAGACCCAGTTCTAAAGATCAATGGGCTGTAGATTCAGTATCAACCAGGCACCGGCAATTATGCATGGTAATCCCCTCTTCCTGGAAATGGGCACCCATTTATGACCATTCACACCTCCGTGTCACCACTTTGGAAGACTACTTCAAAGCATCTCTGAACATTTCTAAAGTATGTCAAAACCCATTTCAAAGTATCTCAAGACCTTTTGGTCTTTGCAATACCTTGAAAGGCATTATTTTGGTATAAATATGGGTACCTTTTCATTGTGTCTTTGGCTTAGTCTAACATGCAGGCATACTGCTGCCAGTTTGTCAGGCTAGCTCCTCTTTCACAACCTCCATGTGTCCTGGGAGCGATTGAGTCCTCCTTGTTTTCTGGACCAGCTGCATTGGAGTCGTGATCGATTCAAGTGTCATATCACCATTAGTGGTGCCTTACTCTATTCTAACTTAACACCTTGATTTCTCTAGTGTGTGTGCATAGTTTTGTGTTAAGTGTGTATACTGATTTCCCCTTTAAAATATAACCCATTATCATTGCATATTTCTCTCTTGAGTTCTATGTGCCTCTGGACTAGGTCTATATAAGGATTGGTCCCTTGGCTAAGTTATCCAGCTACCCTTTGAGCTAAAATATAATTCTCCTAAGTAATTGTTTAGGACTGCCCTTCCCAAGGACAGGTCCACCTTCAAGATAATAATTCTTTTGGTGATACTAAAGTAAATTCTATCCTTTACAGTTATATGAGCAGGCTGAAAAGTTGGCAAGCAGATTTTCTCTGGCCTTCCATAAACTGCATTAGGAAAATTTTACAAAACAAAGAAAAGGAACAAGAGAAAACTTTTCCAAACTCTTCTATAAAGGAATTCTATGTCAGTCCGCATGTAAGATTTTAGTACTCAATCTGAACACTAGGCAGTGTTTGCTCACTATCACAGTAGCAAAAGAGTAGTTAGCACACCCATAAGCCCAATTAGTACAAACAATATCTCACCAATTAAATTGCATTGCCTTGTACAGTGCCTTGGGGAAGATATGTGATGCTTTCAATAAGAAGAATCAAAGTATTGAATCAGACAATTGTGCAATGATAAAAATGAGGTTTCCACAAGTAGCAGAAGCTGTGTGCTAGTGGGATGATATTGGATATTGGATATACAATCCATCAAAAACAACTTGTTTTTATTTCTTTTTTATTATTGTACTTGCTTTTCCTCTTTCTCTTTTTCTTTCTCTATTTAATAAAATATTCCTAATTGAGATCCTAGGCTCTGTTTGGTAAAGCATTCAAAGGAATAATCTTCCACCTGCCTTGCTGTATAAGTTACATTACAGATTTTGAGTTAAAAGGGGTCAAAGAAAACAAGGCACAAAACCCAGGCTTGACTCTGTAGCTGAATAAACTTTGAGATGTGGGATTCCCTATGACAAGCCAGGGAAATATATAGAAATATTTGGTATCTATATTAAGCAGAGTGCATTACAATATGAGCTTGTGGTAGAAACAGGAGAAATGATTCTGAATGCTCTTGTAATGCAACAGATTAAAAACTGATACTTATTGTCTCAGGAAACCCATCATAGAATAGAAAAGGAGATCGACAAAAGAAATTGACCTACATTTGGTTGCAAGAGCTCCTAAAAGATGACTGTCTTGTGTGGGTTTAAGCTAGCACCCATTGTTGGGGATGCAGCCTCATGAATCCTCCTTCCAGAACAAAGGAAACAAAGAGGCCAACTAACTTTTGTGGGTGAAGTTCCATCTGCAGGTAAGAAGGAAGCAAAACAAACAAACAAACAAATAAAAGGAAGCCTTTGACTTCACAACAGACCAAAGAAGGATCCAGAGAGGTGAAAACAAAGGGCAGGCATTATCTAGCCTCCATTCACTCTCTTTTTCTCTCCCTCTCTCACACAAATTACTTTATACAAGTGTTGATGCCTCTTTGCTTCCAATGAAATAAAGAGAGGATGCTGGCAGAAAACACAAATGTAGATTGTGTGAAAGACAACCACTTTGCAAGATTATTGTACACTTCACCTGTGGGTTCTAGTATTACTAGACAGGGGAAAATCTTTCTCTTCCTTGACTTTCTCTACATCATAGATACATTTATGAACCACTATCCTCTTACTCATCATTTTAGCAAACTCTAAATCCCTCTCCTTGCTCCCTTGGCAGGTTGCACTATCATGTTTCAGCACATTGAATGTCATGTCTATTCTGGCTGCTATTTTGGCTGATGTTCAGCACTTTTTGGAGGGAGGGTTGGGCCATCTGAGGTGTGGAGGAAGTAAACTGTTGCTATTGAGAATGGCTTTGAGTGTTTTCGGCTGGTAAAAAAAAACCACCTGGGAATCATTAGGTAAGATTTCCAGGGAGTATAGGGGGCTTCAGGGCACATTTTGGGGTTCTAAGGGCCATGTGCAGCCTGCAGACCACCTGTTGCCCACACTAAACAGAACAGTGCAGAAAAAAGTACAGCAAACCCACTTAAAATACTCTTTTGCAGCAACACATTAATTGTTCTTTCATTCTTTCTTTATGATTATGATTGGCTTTTAAAAGCTGTGTTTGTTTTAATATTTGATATGATGTTCCTTGGGTCTCATATCAGGAGGAGAGGACAGGACAAGACAGAAATAAATAAAGAAATGTATTTTTAATCAATTCTTCCAGTTTTAAACTGGTTTTGATTTCTTCTTATCTTACTGGTGTGATCTCAGAAAAAACAACAGAAAATATAAATAGCTCACAGACTTCAGGAAGACAGAAAGGGACAGATAGTCTGGACCAACTTCACTAGTGATCATTAAAATGCAGTTTGATACATTGTTTTGGAACCAAGAATTGAATCAAAAATACATAAAAATTATCTCACAGAGAACATGAGAGATCAGGGAGAAACAGTCCATAAGATGTGGGTCCTGCCATTATACATCATGAGAGGGGCAGAAAATTTTCAGTTGTTTAATTAAATATTTTTCTACTGTCAGGATGGGAAAAAGTTACTTCTGGAATTTTTCTGCTTCACATATTAATTTAAGTTGCCTTTTTTATAACTTGTGTGCCAGGGAGTGCCCATATTCTTTGCCCCATTCAGGAAACAACATGTCTCTGTTTAACCTTAAAACTTTCATACATGCATGCTCCATTTGTAATGCAACCCCTGTATTATTTATCTCAGTGTGAACTGAGCTTATGTTGTATACCAAAATCCAAGACATCTCAGCAAACACCTTTGAGAGAGATTCTTCAGAGGCAATCAGAATGCCTTTGAATGTCAAACTTTGGAAACTGTTATATATATATATATATATATATATATATATATATATATATATATATTCAGATTGCTTATTTCATGAGTGCATCTGTGAACATAGTCTCATGTGAAGAAATGAAATGCAGCAAAGCCTAGCCCTGGTCTCAGTTAAGAAAGGGAAATTTCTCTTCTTGACATTTACTGAAGAGGTGAGTGAGACAGAGATCATAATTTGCTGATTAAAAAACTAATCCTCATCTTAAGGTCAGAAAGCATCAATGAAATGCCAGATAATATGAGGAAAGAACATGATGACCTGTCAAAGTTTCCAAAACAGAGCCTCAAAGAAAATAATAACTATACAGCTTCAGGAAATAAAGAGTGCAGGATTTGGATTTAAACTTCTTCATCACTAACATATCCCACTAACTTGTTGGCGAGGCAGGTTAATGCTTGTGCCCCCCTGTGAGTGGAAGACATTTTGATCTAACAGAAGCTTAGGTGGGACAATTCCTACTCCCTTCACCACTTTCCAACTACTCACATTCCTGCCCTCTCTAATCCTCTGAAGCAGATGTGACAAGGGATAATATAAAATGGCCTCCTCATTTTACTAAGAGAAGACTCCATTGGATGAAAGCTTTCCATCAGTAAAGGGGTACCAGTACAACCCTATGTCTCTCTGTACTACAGTAAGGAAGAGCTACATGCAGCCCATTAGATGAGCATTCCATCAGTCCTAACCATCTTAACTAGGACAGTGATGATGGGAGTTGCAGTCCAACAACATTTGGAAGAAGGCATATACAGTACCTCAGTTATATTACTGAGTTATTTTGGATGTGCAGTTACAGAATGAAAAAAAACATGGGCAATGGCTTTGAACAGGGAGCCTTGTTGGCACTAATAAATAGTAAAATGAATACACATGTAGTGGACTGTGTGTGAGCACCACTGCATGAGGATTCTTCCAGTCTGATATCTTCTCAAACTCTCCAAATCCTCTAGGTGTGGAGGAGCTCTGCATGGGAATGACCATAGTAATTTTAGTGTGTGTGTGTGCATAGGGAGGGAGGTGAGTGGATGGAAAGTGGTGGACTGTTGACATATGTTTGACAGAGTTCTTCTGCATCATATGCCTTTTAAGCATGCTATAGGTCTGTCTGAGTTAGGATCTGTGTGTGCACACATGCATGCATGCATTAATCAAGTCTGAACTTCTTTTCCCAAAATTGAGATTTATTTTTTTTTTTTACATTCAAAGGGGATTTTGGTTACATACAATAAAGTTCCTGTATAAGAAAATCAGGAAAATAAAAACACAAAAAGAAGAAAAATAACCACATTAATTGTAAGTTTCTATAAAAGCTGACCAAATGTCCATATATAAATTTCATCTATACGTCATCCTTTCAAATGGTGTAAGTGTTGTTCAATCTTTTATCCATTGGATCACAGTTTTCAGTTATGACATATCAATCTTTTAGCAGTCAAAAGGGTGTGAAAAATCCTATGGTCCCATTATTATTGGGCCTTAGAGGAAGAAGAACATTATTGATGTTATAATGAAAATATTAAGCATCAAAATGTATTATTATTATTTATTTATTTCACTTGTATGCCACCTTTCTCCCAAAAAAGGGAACCAAGGTGGTTCACAAGATAAAACATTATTAAAGCATCACAATAAAAATATAAAAACAATTTAAAATATCTAGTTAAAACAATATAAAATACAAAAACATACAAGTTAAAACATAACTAAAAGCACATATTAAAAGCCTGATGAAGTAAAAATGTTTTTCCTTGTGGGTGAAATGCAAGGAGGGAGGGGGCCAACCTTCTAAAATGGTATAAAAGGAATATCCTGCATCAGGCTAACTATTATTTGCCATTGGTACTGATGTATGTTGTTAGAGAATGCTTTGTCTGTTTCATACTAACATATCTAAAGGCTATTTTTGATGTGAGGTTTCAAAAGCAATATAGAATATAGCTCATAAATATCCATACATGTGTACATGCAATCCAGGCTGAAAATAAATGATTAGCCTCAAATTTATTCAGTTCCTCCCAACCTCTTACATTTATACACATAAACTGATAACCATCCATTTCTTGTTAATTGTACCATATTACCTACCATCTGCTACTATATGCCCAATTTGAGGGGATACAGCTGTATGGAGAACACTTAACACACAACTGCAAGGTTTTAGAGATACTTAAAACTTCTGCAACAATGAATCTGTACTAATTAGCAGAGGAAATAAATGTTTATGATGTAGAAAATGACAATGTCTACATTTATCAGCCAGCTAATAACTCAGTCTTGACCCAGGTTACTCATTATGAATTTGATGGATTATTTTAGGAGTTATGGAAGGAGGAATTGCAGTCAAATTATTAGTGACCTTGATTGTGGGTTAGAAGGCAAGAGTTCATGTGGGTAAACTTGTAGATCTCTTTGTAGTTCATTTGCACATTTGTCAAGCTGTATTTTGAATATCAAGATACTGTATGTATTGTAATTCTGTTTTATGGAGACATTAATAATACTTAAGACAGATACCATGCTGAAAGGCTGATGGGACAGATGCAATGAACACTCATAGCTACACTAAAGAAGGGCTCATGTGCTCCCCTTCTTCCTTCTCCTCCTATGCAGCTAGGATTTAGGTTAATTTTGGCGGGTTACAGACGGGCAGGAGAAGACGTCTTGGAGGTGTATTCAGCTGAATGCGGAGCCTCCAGACGGCCCGCCCCGGGGGCGTGCTTCAGGTGTTGGAGCTTCCACACGGGGGGGCAGTGAAGACGCCTCACCTGGGTCCGTTTCGGACCCGGAGCTTCCATACCGCCGCCTCGGAGGACGCTGCAAAAAGAGAGGCAGCTTCCTCACGGGCGGCCCAAACCGCGGCTTTTTTTCCCCTTTTGCCACATGAGAGGTGTGCAGCTTCGCAGCTGCAGCGCTAAGCAGCGGCGGCAGAAAGCCTGTCTGCGCATTTAAAGCACCCAAGCCCCTTTAAACTTTTTCCCTGTGACTTTAAAGCTAGGCAGGAGTGGTGTGAGGTAGCAATGTCCAAACTCTGTCCTTCCAGGCATTTGGACTTCATCTCCCAGAATCCCAGACCACAGGGCAAGGTGGCTGGGGATTCTGGGAGATGAAGTCCAAACGCCTAGGAGGACAGAGTTTGGAGATTGCTGGTTTGGGGACCAGTGAGCCAGGCATGGTGGGAGGAGAGAACACGAAGGGTAGAATAGAGTAGATAGGGCTGGGAGGGAACACATGCCCTGGGAGGCGAAATGATGTCTTTATGGGACATCATGGGACCTAGTGCCTTGTCAGTGCTCCCTGCCCTTTGATCCCAGGCCCCCTCTAGTTGCCCTTTGCCTTTGGGGGCAAGTTTAGAGGGCATCAAAAGGTCTTGGGCACATTCAAGCTCCGGGGTCTTTTTTTTTTTCCTTTGCCAGCTGGCGAATGCGCAGCTGCGCAGGGCTAAGCAGCGGCGGCAGAAAGCCTATGGGCACATTTAAAGTGCCCAAGCCCCTTTAAAACAATGGTGGTCTCCTGCCAGCTGGTGATCAGCTGGTGTTGGCATCATTGTCCGTTTGCACTTTGCCAGTGTCAGCAGCATCATAGATGCCTCCTCTCCTTTGGTCCCCGCGCTCCTGCTGAATCTGCAATGCGCAGCCACAGCTGTCTCTGCTGCCACCGCTGTCCCCCTGCCATCTCCCCTCACCTCCCTTGTACATATGTCAATATTTACAGTTTTAGCGTTTTTTATTGTTAGGTGAAAATGGCACAGGAATGTGTGTAGGGGTGCACTTTAAAGTCCAAACTTTCCAAGCAGCGCATGCGTACATGTTGCTCTAGGGTTAGGGTTAGGGTTACGAGTCTTAAAATGCGCTGCAGCTGTGCTGCAGCTTCCACACCTGCATGGCAGCGGACGTTGCAATTAAAGCCTGACTGCAAACTGCGCATGTTCCAAGACCCCAACTCACTATGCGACGGAGCTTTTAAATGGGCAACTTAAATTAGCGGCGTAGCAATTCTGTTGTGCCGGTGCAGCAGCTCTCATGGCTTCTTCCCCTTCTCGATATGTGTCAGCATTCAGGTAGGACTGCTCCAGTTTCTGCAAAATGTTTGGCTGGGACCATATAGCTATAATGTCAGCCGTCTCAGTATGAGACCAAGATGTCCCCCTGCCTTTTTTTGGGGTGCTGGTGGATGGCTGAGCCATCCTGCCTGGTGGCAAAGGGGAGCCGCCACACAGCTGTGCCAGGAGCAGCCGAACTGCGCCCTTTCCCAGGTGAAAATGGCGCAGGAATGTGTGTAGGGGGTCACTTTAAATCCCAAACTTTCCCTTTTCACTTTCTACAACCAAAACATCCGCCGGCAAAACTTACAACTTCCCACGGTTCTAGCAACGCATGCGCACAAGTGGCTCTAGGGTTAGGGTTACGAGGCTTAAAATGCGCCGCAGCTGTGCCTCAGCTTCCACAGCTGCATGGCAGCGGACGTTGCAATTAAAGCTTGACTGCAAACCACGCATGTCTCGGGAACCCGACCCATTATGGGACGCAGCTGACACGGAGCTTTTAAACCGGCAACTTATATTTGCGGCGTAGCAATTCTGACGTATCGGTGCAGCAGCTTACAGACGGAGCTGCGCAGGTACATATCAAACAGAAAAGAAGCGGAAAAAAGCAGCACCTTTTTAATGCCGCTTCTTCCCGCTTGGGGCGTGCGGGGGGCGTGTTCATGACGGCATTCAGGTAAAGCCCGTCTGAAGGCTCTACCTTCATGACGTCATGAGTGCATCCCTTTTTGCCCGTCTGTAACCCGCCTTTCCCTTATTCTTGGCTTGTTGGTACATGTGAACCAGGAACTATGGTCTAAAAGAAACCATTATGCACAATATAGAGCTTATTGTTGGCTTGTTTAACAATTTGATGGAGGTTATTTTAAGTCATATCCAAAGTACACAGTGTGGTGATACTTTTATTGGGCTACCCAAAAGATGCAAAGCACATTATGCTAGGTTTTGACATCCCCTGGCTTCTGTATCAAGTAAAGATGCTAAACATTCATGCAAAAAAGGAAAAGTGAGGTCCTTTTTTTCTGCCAGTGGAGTGTTTTTATTGTGTTCCTTTTATTGTTTTTGTTCCCAGTAACTTCTTTGGTCATGGATACGTGGCCTAACCTTTGATGTATGCATGTATGTTAACTATCATTTCTCTTTAAAATACATTATTTGATTGTAACTCCCCTCTCTCTATTTTTTGGGTGAAAGCTGTTTAAAAAGCCCAACTATTTTTGTAGATGTTTATGTGACAGTTGATTACAGAGTATCATTTTCCATTCCATGTTTTAAAATAAAAAGTAATGATTCGTAGTTTCTTTCTTTCTTTCTTTCTTTGCCTATCTCTTGAGATTTATGGGAGATCCTTAGGCTGTTGATTCCCAAAGGACCACATGGGTCATGTTGTGATGGATTTCAAGACCATTAGCAATAGTATGGATAGGGAGATCTATGCTTCCCTTTTCAGCTTCTTCCAGTTGTCCAGTGATAATTTAGTGTCTGCCCTTATCCAGCAGATATCATAAAACAGCACATATTATGAAGGGACAATGGCATTTCTTGGAATGATATAATAATGAACATTTTAATTATTTCTCTTGGGTGGAAATATGATGAAATATATATTCCAGCAGTAACAATGAACCTTTTATAGGGCCATACTCTACCATAAACTTTGTTCATGCCTCATTATGAAGCTAAATGGGATAACTGGTATTTAAAAAATACAATAGAGAATAGAATCTCCTTTTCTGAAATTGAAAATGAAGTGGAATAAGTAATATTGAAGACCTATGGTATTCTGAACAACTGTATTAGGAACACCATTGACTACTATTCTGGGGAATGGACATATTTCCTTGAAATGTAAGGGTTTTAGTCAACTTCTTCATACTCAGCTATTCATATCCAAAATGCAATGATAAAGCTTATGAGGTATTTGGCTAGTTGAAATCCTACAAGACATGTAGTGTTTTGCTAGTGGTCAGGAAACACTAGAGCAGAGATGGGCAAATCTGGTGGGCCTGAGGGAACTTGCTACAGGTCACAACACCTCCTGAAAACTGAATGGGGATGACAACCTTCTTATTGTTTATTAAAATCTAGTAGGGACTGGTGGCACCAATGCCATTGGAGTGGTGATTCCAGTTCCACAGATTTAAATCAAGGCACTCTCTAAGCTGCTAACCACTTTTCCTAAATGTACGCCCACCACATTCACTGGGGTTAGGGGTACAGGGGCACTGTCAAGGTGGGAAAAAACCAAATAAACCCCATTATTATTAGTAGTAGTACTTATTAGAGTGTTGGGCTGGGACCTGGGAGATTTGGTTCTAGCCCCACTGGGCCATAACTCCCTCCTCCAGGTGACATTGGATCAGTCATATTCTTTTAGCCTGACCTGGAAGGGAGCTGCACAAATTGCTTTGAGCTAAGTGGAGTAAATGCAGGATATAAATATTACTAATTTCAGAGGAAGGAACTAGCAAAACCACCTGAACACTCATTTCCTAAGAAAAAACCCATGAAATGAATGGGGTTTCCTTAAGTCGACAGGCAACTTGAAGGCACATGCACACACAATAAATAAGCAAACTAGGGATGGATATATCATTTAGTTGTCATAGCTAATGGCTTTGATAGATTTATTGTCATGAATTTATTACGCTAATGGCTATCACCACATCTTGTGGTAGATCATTCCATGTTAATTACGCATTATGCAAAGAAGCATTTCCATTGGTCTGCCCCAAAGCTACAGCTAATACATTTCATTGGATGATATTCAGTTCAGTTATGTTGTAAAAGAGAAAGTTTTCTACATCAACTTACTCTTTTGTGTTTATCATGTCAGACACCTACACTGTGACCACTTTTTAGTCCCCTCTCCCAAATAGGAAAAGGTGTAAGTTCTTTAGCATTTTCCTTGTTTGGTAAGACACACAAAGCTTTCAGTACGTTTAGCTGGTATTTTTTCTACACATTTTCTAGCTGTATGATTTTCTCTTTGAGAAGTGATTCACATAATTGTAAACAGTATTTGTATTGTAATTATGGATATTTGCTGGCTTATTTTTAATCATTTTCTAAATACTTCTTAAACACTGTTGTGATGATGTGCCTTTTGATTTATGGTGACCCTATCCTAGGGTTTTCTCGGCAAGATTTTTTCAGAGGGGATTTACCATTACTTTCCTCTTAGGCTAAAATGGTGTTACTTGCCCAAGGTCACCAGTTGGTTTCCATGGCTGAATGAGGATTTAAACTTTGGAAATTTATCGCAACCCCCCACCCCGGTTATGGGAACTGGAAGGAGATGCTTGGGGCCACGTGCGACTGGGAAAAATGGATTTTTCATACAGCAAATGGTCCTCAAAAGGGCACCATTCCATTCCACAGTGCCAAGCCATCCCCATTCAGTGCTGAGGAGTATAAAATGTTCTGGTCGGAAATCCTCCGACTGAGGAAAATGGTGCCCCTCAGCACTGAATGGGGATGGCTTGGTGCTGGGGGATGGAACGGGACCATTTTGAGGATGATTTGCTGTGCGATAAAATCCGTTTTTCCCGGTCACGCGTGGCCTTGAGTGTCCCCTTCCAGTTCCCACAATAGGGAAAAAATGGTGTGCGATAAACATCTTGGTTTCCTAGAGTCTTAGTCCAACATTCAAACTGCTATGTCATGCTGCTTAAACATTAATTTCATCCATTTTCCTGCCACAGGCTACTGAGCTGGTGTTTTCTGTGAGAGTTCCATCATAACAGCAAGATCTCTTTCTCAGTAATTGCTTGACCTTCTTGAGGAATCACAGCCAAACTAATAAAACAAGATTGGATAATTTATTATTTTATTTTATTTGTTTAGTGTGAGCGTCTGACAACCGTACATCCAAACCAGTGTATCTTCAATTGGAATCACACTTTAGCACTTCTCCCTCCTAATCTTAGCTTGACATATAACTTTACACAGTTATGTCATTCTGTTCTCTGTTTCATAATCCTTGGTGAGATCTCTCTGGAGAACCCCACAGTCTGTTTCTCCTTTGATGGCTTCAGACTTGCTGTCACAGACATGATCCTCCACAGAGGATGCATAGAAATATTTAGAGAAATTTAGAACAGGCCATCTGGGTTATATATTTCTAGCTCCTAACTCCTGCCTTGGTGCCAGCCTGACTTTCTAGGAGACTAATAATTGTCTGAACTGGAGCATATTCTTTGGGATATGCAGCAAGTGGATTTTCTTTTTTAAAAATTGTTTCACCTCCATTCTTTGGCTTGCATTTTTTTTAAAAAAAACAACAACACAGCTGCTGCTTAGATTTCTTTTTGTTTTGGCCACTATAAGGGGACAACAAACCTTGACAAGTTGGATTGATGGGGCTATTTGGAGACTGAGAGCTTAACAATAATGCAAAGCAGCTGGCACAGGCAGTTTTTCAAGAGGTTGTCAGTATGATAGAATGCCCAGACGGGCAGCCTCCACTTGGCACCAGGACAAGCCATCAGCTCTGAAAGTCAACATTCGGAAATGCAGTTTTGTTTCTCTTCTTTAAAAGTCAGCAGTACCTGCCTTTCTCTCGCACTCTCTCACCAGTTCACCTCTTCTGTATTGCTAGTATCTGCTATGATTCACAGATAAGGCTATGTTTTTGAAAGCTAGAGCCAGATATTTGCTTTCTTTAAATCACTTGGGAAGGCTGGTTAGTGAATTCCAGTATAATATGTTATCTTGTTACTGGTGAAACATGGACTGAAATCAGTCTTGGTGGTGTCCCATCAGTGATCAAAATGGAAGGATGATTAAGATTTTGAGCACATGAATCCATCATTTTCTTTGTTTCAGTAGGGAAGTAAAGCAGGAGACACCAGTGCCATTACATCTTCTTTCACTGGATTTAAGTATTTCTTTGACTCATACTTCTTCCCTCTCTTCTCTGCCTTCATCATGCATTAAAGGAGAAGAAAAGCTTCTTACAATGTTAAACTAACAATTGTTTCTGGTGGTGTTAAAACCTGGAAAACTAAGGTCTGTTTCATCCTATTTTAATTATGATTGTGTGACATGACACTTTGTCTTCCTAAGCAAACTCCTGGACAGGTGGAAAACAATGATTTATCATTACATCTGAATTGGTTCTTGTGTGTTCTTTACATCTGAAATGTGCTCACATCTTTTAAAAACTAAGAAGCAAAAGTATGAATTTTCATGTTGGCCTGAAGATTTTATAAGACCATTTCTATCAAGACAACAGTTGGTTCCCCCTTTTTCAGATGGAGCACTTCATTTTGTTTATAGAAAAGCCAGTGATGAAACATGTATGCCTTATGCAGATAATGAACATGATTCCAGCTCATCTTTCCAATTGTTATTTCAATTATTTAAAGAAAAACAAAGCAATAGTCTACAGTACACCAGACATCTTCATTACCAAGAACTAGATGTTACTGGCTGGATGCAAGTGTAGTTTTGTGTATAGTTTTGCTCCATCCATGGCAGCAACACACTATGGGAGAGAGCCTTCTCTATAGCCGTGTTTTCACTGTGGGATGTCATCCCCTTGGAAGCCTGACTGGCACCAATGCAGACTGCATTGTGGCACCAAGTTGAAACACGTCTTTTCATCATCTATGGTCCAAAACACCATGCAGAAATAATCTGCTTCGAGACCACTTTAACTGCCTTGGTTCAATGCTAGGGAATTCTGAGAACTGTGGTGTTTGTGAGACATTGAACCTTCTCTGTCAGAGAGCTCTGGTGCCACAAGAAACTAGAATTCCCAGGAGTCCCTAGCAGTGAGCCGGGACAGTTAAAGCAGTCTCAAACTGGATTATTTCTGCACTGTGTTTTGGACTTTTGTGATCTAACAATTATGCCCAAATCTCCACTAGTAAATCGTTTTACACGGTTTTACTGTAGTTTTAATAAATCATTTAATATTTTAGAATGTTTAAATTATTTCTAGTGTTCCATATTTTAATTGTTCTAAACTGTTTTGAATTAATCATATCTGTACACCATTCTGATGTCTTACCACAGAGGCTGGCATATAGATATTTAATAAATTATTAAGTAAATTAAATAAGTGTTTGTAAGATGATAACACCTTTGCATAACATGGCGTTATCATCACCTGATTCTTCCTATCATTCCAAACAGTGTCAGCTGGTAGATCTTTTGTGTACATCTGATTTTAGATTTGACAGCCCCCACATGCATATAATTAAATGGCTAATGTGCATGGGTGACAATCTTGTAAGCATTTGTAAGAATGCAGAAATACTATACTGTTATTTTCAAGGCAAAAGTGTAAATTCCCCCCCCCCAACAGCAAATAGTACAGTTCATGTTGCAATTTCCCTGCTGGCATGCTGGCAACCTAGTGGGGATTGATCTGGTTCATTTTCAAGAAACAGGAGTTTAATTGCATGAGAAAGAAAATCAAATAATCAATTTTCTTCTCCATTTCTAGAACTTATATTCCCAGGCATAAACTTGGATAAATCATCTTTATTTCAGTAAGTGTAATGCAATTATTCTTTGCTGTTGGGAAGAATTTTTACACCTTTGCCTTGAAGAGAACAGTATAGCATCTCTGCATTCAATATTTCTGCAAAATTGTATTCTAACATGATTAAGGAAGGCTGAAGTACTCCTGTTAAGTAACATTTTCCAGGTCTTGATTTCTCTTCCAATATTTCCGCTGTCAATTAGCCAAAGCAATTTCCTCTGACTAATAAAGCAGTTGGTTAAGCTTATTTTCCAATCAAAACTCACTTAATTTCAGCAAATAACAGTTGGTAAGGAAAGAAAAAATTGATCAAAAAGCATTTAAACAGCCAGCCTTCTCCGGTCTACAGGAAAATCAAACTGTCTGAGACAAAGCAGAATGGCCATTTCAATCAAGAACTAATCTGCTAGGGTCTTTACTTTAATACAGAAATTAAAATTCCTTGTGTTTGTTCTGTCACAAGAAGTGTAACCCTCATAGGCATAACATTATATGTTGTCAGAGATACTGTTCCTCTCAAATAGCTAACACTATACCCAGCACTTTATGGAAATGAAAAAAAAATCTGTCTTATGTATATATAATTAAATCACATCATAGGAAGGTATTCTAAAAGGGAGCTTAATTTTATCCAGGAGCAAACAACCCTGATTAATTTGGGGCCAGATTTTCAGAAATATTTTTAAAAGCTGTTATGTAGCTAGCATGAAGAGCAGCTATTGTCTGTTATGCAAAGAGATGTAGGATAGAAATGAATAGACAAGATTAAGGAATCCTTAGGGTTGCCATCGTGCGACTAAACATGTGATCTTGTGCCTTTTTGCTGTATTAACTGGCCTGGATTCCAGGCTTTCTTTCTTTGTATTTCTAAGATGCAAGTTCCTAGTTCTTACAGGGGCTGAAACACAGAGCAAAATGTGTAGCCACTATTTTGGTCAAGCTGCAGGTGATGATGCAGTGGCTTACTGCAGACATCTCCTCTGTCCTGCCCCTTCCCTCCATGCACAAAAAGTGGAACTGGCAAAGTGATGGCAGCAGAAGCAAGTACAGCTAGCAAGTAGCTCAAGCCCTGAGAACAGGTAAGCTGTGTGATCCAATTCTCCTCCTGTAGAGGTATTTGGGGTCCAGGATAAACAGAGAAGGAAGCATTTAAAAAACATAAATAGCCAGGATACAGGGTGCATGCTCTGCTTTTTGCAGCAACTGAAAAGACACCCAAGGCACTACACTATTTTGTCTTTCAGATCAGTTCTTTCCACATAAAGAGTTCCATGGCTAAAACATAGTGGTAGCATCAAGCAAAAAGGCAAGCAATCCTACATTTAAAGTTAATGATACAATTAGTCCAGATTTAGTGAACTGGAATATCACAACCACTGGGATGCTCCATGGTTATATAAACACCCATATGCAAGCATATGTGGCTATGATCCAGAGAGAGGTAGAAGCTATACTTTGCTGATCATAGACTAATAAGGATAAGGAGCACAAGTAAGGTTGGTGGTCCTTTACTTCTTAATTTCACTCTGAGGCCTTTAGTCCAATATTCTATTTATGGATGAGTAGTTAAGGGGGTATATAATACCATGCTGCATTACAGCAAAACTTTTCATCTCAGTACTTGTCATTTAGTTCTAATTTGCAAGAATCCTGTTCATCTGTGATCATAAGATTTTGTTCAGCTGGTAGCAAACACATTCTCTCAAGAAGTGTCTACTATTCAGTCATGCCTGCTTGAAGAATGTTGCACTCAGAAAGCATTATTAACACTGACTCACTAGCAATTTGCACCTCATGATTGAGATGTAAAATTCATCTTTCTTTGTTAGCTTAACTGATATCTATAGAGATCTGAAAGTCTGGACTTACAGATACTCTGGTTTTAATGAGGAGTTTTAGAGGACATGAATTCTGGTATTTATCAGGAATAGTCCACAAGTACCAAACATATGGAAGGGAGAATCCAGAAAGGAGTGGGAACTGTATGGTTTTCCAAATGTCATTGAAGTACAACTCCCAGCATACCTCACCATTGTTTATACAGGCTAGAGCTGCTGGGAGTTGAAGTCTAGTGTCATCTGGAGGGCTGCTCAGTTCCCACCCCAGCGTTCAGCTTCTTCACAGTGAAAAAAAATGCTTGAGGCTGTTCATAACAAATTATTTTCCTACATCTGCCCAGAGTCATATAAGATCTGTAGGGGACAATCAGAAGCAATGTTATATATTAGAAGAATTATACCTTGAGGCTCTGACAAGCTTTCTTTCCTGGCACCTCCTGTCCCTTTTGGATCACTGTCCCCCTTTTTGGCTGTGATTTAGGGAATGTGTTTTCTTTTCTTTTCTACTGCATGCCTGTGCATATACAAAATTTAATAGGGCCAGTCCTAGAATTAGGCTAATAGAAGGCAATAGAGCAGAGACAAAACATTATAATACAGAGTATAAGTATATCACATGCCCTGTCCTGTGCCCTTTACGTAGGCCTGTTCCCTTTCCACTAC
>NC_056525.1:50124346-50159913 GCF_019175285.1 Sceloporus undulatus
AAAAATTCCAAAAAGTAAACCTTGATTTTGCCATTTTATATACAGGACACCATTTTACTATCCTGCTGTGTATAGTGTGGACTTGAGCATCCATGGATTTGGGTATCCATGGGGTGGTGGTCCTGGAACCAATCCCTGGTGGATACCAAGGGCCCACTGTATAGCTTCACTTCTACAAGTTGCTTTTGCACTGGGCTCTGCTCCAAATCCTATGGCTCCAAGTCCTTTAATTCATTGTTTCAGTATAGTCTCTTCCCTCTAGGACCCAGAAGATTCAATCTTGAGGCCTTACCTGAAACCAAATTTTTTGATTTGATCTCTTGGCAACCGTATTTGTCATTCAGACTAGTTAGTGACTGGCTTGACAGGAAAGATATTTCATCAATCACATCTTCAGTATATTCACCAATATTTTCAATAGGTGACCCCTCTCCCCCAGTTGATGCTGCTTAAGGGTAAAACAAAAGAAATAGAAGTATTTTTAAGAAAATAGCTGCTGCTTTAACTCTCACAATACAGTTGCCATCATCAAGCATTTGTTGATTCAGGGCATTGATAATTAATACAGAAAACAAATGTGTTGAAAGACCTGTGATAGATCTGTATCTGTTTTCTCCATGAATCCCCCTACAGAGAATATAAATCTGTCCAGTACATTTCTGTTTAGCATTAAAAGTATGATGGCTTTACCCTTACTCATCTAGCATGAAGCAATTAAAGACAATACCCATATTGTTTCCAGCCTAATAATCAAACACTTGCAAAACAACAACTGAATGTGTTGGCTACTCCCAAAAATAAATAGGGTACTTTTTTGGCTTCTGAATTTGACTGTGATATTGCTGGAGTAGCATGTTTCTTGTGGTTTCAGTGTTTTTATTGCAAGTTGCCTCATGGATCCATAGCAAAGGCAGGATGCCTTTATGTTACTTACTACTACTTTTGTACCACTACTGTTACTACTGCTACAAGTCCACAAATCACCACCATGAAATTCAGTGGCACGGTGGTGAATTGTGCTATGCTATAAATGGAAAAAGTTGAAAACTCTTTATTTTTTTAACTCTGAGAACATTGAAATCTACAATGGAAATTGACACTACTCTGTTAGCTACATTCCATAACTCTCAAACTGTCCCAGATTGACAGGGACAATCCTTTTTCAGTTGCTTTTAAAATCTCCCACTTTTTCTCTCCTCCCCCCACATTCCCCCTTTGTCTGCAGTTTACCTTAGTTGCAGCAAACTGAATTACAGTGAGAGAGTAGTTTGCATTCAATTAACTCATCACTAGAGGGAGACAAGAGGAGAGAGAAGAATCTTGCCCCTACCTGTAGACTCAGGCAAAAGCCAATTGCGGATGCCTCTCCTAGCTTGTGTGTTCCTCTTTATCAATACATTTTGCCATCTTGATGTTGCTTTTCCATGTGTGTCCTGGTTTTCATCTTTGAAATGCTAGAGGGTATGGCATTGGGCATTTTAAATACAAGTAAAATTACAAGTGAATGTTGGAAACTTAAGAAGTATTCTGAAAAAAAAAATGGCAGAGTAAAACTTCAGCTATTGTTCACAGCTCTGCTTGATCTGGTGAAACCTGATGAATGTTTAAACAAACAAGTCCACAAAGGAAGGTTCTCTACCTGCAGTTGCTGATTTCTGCACAATCTATAGAATCACCCTAAGTTGACTCTCTGCAGATAACCTTAAGCAACCTGAAAAACCTGCAGCTGTATAGCAATTGAATTCTATGTGCAGAGAACTATATGTTGCTTTCATGTCACATTTCTAAATTTGTCAGAGACATTTGATTGACGACTATGGGAAACAGGATGCTAGTATAAGGCCTTCTTATACTTAGTTTTTCGTAAGTTTTTCAGGCTATGAGGCTGTGTTCTAGAAGAGTTTTTTCCTGATGTTTCGCCAGCAGGTGTGGCTGGCATCTTCAGAGAATGCTGGCATGGAAGAGAGTGGGGTATCTTTACTGTTGGTCGAAAAGAAGTGATTTGCATGTCAATCTGTGTATAGTTCTGTTGTTGAATGGCAAGGCCTCAGGGTGTCTATTTAATTAATGATCCATTGTCTGCTGCGAAACCCCCCACACCCTGGGTGCTTTTCATTTGCATTCTTACACTCTTTCCATCAGCCAGCTGGGCAGCCAGCATAATACAGAAATGGGCAGCCAACAGGTAAATTATGGAAGGCCATTACTTAACACCCCTATTGTGTTTTTTTTTTGGGGGGGGGAGATGCCAGATTTGAGCCAGAGGCCCAACTTGGTCAACTACATATATCTCAGAGTCCTCCTTAAGTATGAAAATGGGTACACCATCAGTATCTACAACTGGCTGGCATTATGAAGGCTGTGATAACTGGAGCTGGTGTAAATCCTGGGAATCTGGCCCTCTGCCCTTGTCTACTTAAGAGAAGAGTATTCTTTGTCTGTCACATTTTGGGGACCAACTAGCCTCAAGAGACCCTGATTCATGGCCATTTTAGAGACATGTCTTATATTTCTAAAAGTCCAAAACCTTCCCCTCCACATCCATAGAGGGACTGATGCAGTTGTTATGTCTTAGTGGAGATGAGAATGGGGCAAGGGTAGGAGGAGGTCTTTGTTCCAAAGGGAATGAAAAAGACAGAGCACTCCATCTGGGTGTATACCATAATTTCCCATCCCCACAAGTCTGTACTAGTTGCATCTTACTCCTCTGAACTGACTCTTTTCCTACCTGTCCCCATCAGTAAATAGCAGCTGCAATTTGGGGGGGGGAGTGAGATGGGGCAGCAGGACATAAAGGGTGAGCATTACACCATGCCTGCTTAATGTATGATCTAGGCTCTAATTCAAGTTGCAGGGGAACACATATCTCTGCTATTGTATGATTGTACCAGATGGAGGGACAGTCTAGCTCAGAACCTCCTTTAGGTACATCTGCTTCAGTCAACACATTTTATGAAGAGACTTGATAGATATCTAATAGTCTTGCTTTTATTTTAATGATGTGGCAGTATGGAAGGGTTAGGGCAACTAGTCCACAGTCATTTTCAATACAGTAAATTCACTACAGTATGATTTTACCTCTGTTATTTTTGAAGAGTGAGGATTTCTACTGAAAGAATGGTCATTTGCTAGAGATAAGATTTACTATGTGGAAAGCAAGCTTAAAGTACTGTATGTAATCTTTCTATATCTTCATGATATCACACGATCAGCTGTAAACTGGAAAGTATTTTTTTATTTAAAAAATATCAGGATGTGTTGTAACAAAAAAGTAGACGTATTTTTGTGGTAAAATGATTTTGCAAACGATTCTAATTAATCAGAAAAGAATCTCTGTTTCAGCATCCTTCCTATTGTTGTACACTGAGATTTTACCATTACAAATAATTTACTTTGTGCTGCCAGCAAATCCATTAGTAAAATGGCTGCACAAGTGAGTGTACATCCTGATCACTTTTGCTGTGTGACGTACTGTGTGGTTGACACTTTATTTTATTGGTTATTGATTATCAAACTACATTACCTTAAGCTGAATCACCTACTGTACTTAAGGACAAAAAGACCAAATGATTTATTTCCTCACGGGTAATTATGTTTTCTTTTCATAATGATGGAGTCTAATGATTCTGCCACACAATATGTGACATAAAAAGTTAAAAGGAGAAAGAAACAAAGCCTATAATTGGCTTTGTGTAGCATATTGAAAGACTTTTCAAGAATAACAACAGACTGGAAAAAAAAAAAGGCTGGAAAACACAACCCTAATAATTCATTTTCTTGTATGAAGGTTTATGGTGGTGGGGTTTTGAGCATGTATGTGTTTTCTTTATTTTCTTGTACTTAGTATAATTTTTAAGCAATAAAGTAGGCAATGTGAACTGTTCATGCACACACACACACCATTTTAAGTAGTATATATTATTAGTCGATTTTCCTAGGCCTCTGACTTGACAAATAGTGTGCAGCTGGGTTACATCTCAATAGCAGATAATGTGCTTTGTATGCCAAGGAGCCTATTTTCGCTCACTGGCATTCCCTGTAAACCTATGTCAATCAAGAAAGGTGGAAGGAAACTTACAGGTGTGACAATGCAAAGCTGAAGCACACTAGGATGGATTGAACTAAAAAAAACTAATTGTATGATTCAGTGAAAAGCAATGTTGTTTCTATAGGTTCCTGAGGGCAATATACAAGTATGCTGAATCAGTCTAACGGGTATTTGTACATTTAAATTTATCCATAGTGAATTCCATATTGTTATTCAAGCTGCAAAATATGGAAGTTTGGAGAAAGGAAGGATTCCAATATCAGTTTCTGTATATTTTTCTGAGAAAAGTTGCAATTTAAATGCATGCATGCATTTAAGAATAGGTTTGAGTCACCTTGCAGTTGGACACTGACACCCAGAAAGTAAATGTCAAGTGAGAAGCAGCAATTTAGTCAGAAATGGGATTTTTTAAAAATGCCTTTAAGAAATTAATGTAAATTTCGATTGGATATCACTCAGAGTTAGTATGAACAGTGACTACAGCTTGAATACTCACTTCTAATGTCAGTATTCCAAGCACTGCTCCACTGCCTAGTTGATTCTCCAATGGCTTGTAAAAAGACTTCAAAGGAAAACTTCAGACCAGGAATCTTACTTGCCATCAGATTTTTTTTTAACCTTGAAAACATAGCTCTAAAGATGGTGCTTCTGAATGCTAATGAGGCTCTGGAAAGAAAAAAGGAGACAGAAGTGAGAAGTGCTGGTGAGGAGAAATTCTCTCATTAATTCTTTGAAACAGCCCTAAAGGACAAATAAACTTAATGAAGGGGTGAGAAGTGTAAAAGCTAATCCACAAGAGAAGTTCAGATATATGCAGTGACCTGAGTCTGAGATTTCACAACGAGAGTGTACTGGATGGGATTAAGATCTTCAAATGAGGAATGTAAATTGAATTAGGTGATTCATGAAAGATCAAAACTAGATGATCAAATATTCCAGATATGCCTTTTTTAAAAAGCCTCCTGGAATCTCAAATGTTTCTTTTATATCCCTGTCTTTTTGAGAACTATCTGTTCACTTGTTTTGCTTGAGATGTTTATTTTTTAAAAAAATATGACTAATGTGATTTAGTAAATACAAATTATAGCACCACTATCTAATTTCTTCAGCATGGTGTAGTGGTTTGAGTGGTGGAATATGACTCTGGAAATCAGCATGTGATTCTCCACTCAACCATGAAAACCAACTGGATGAACTTGGGCAAGTCACACTCTCTTAGCCTTTTAAACCCCCAGGTCACCATAAGTTGGAAATGATTTGAACGTACACAGCAGCAGCAACAACAGCAAGGGATTCAGTAAGTACTCTTCTGTTCCCTGTTCAGTCAGCCCTGATGTGCCTTGAGTAGGCAGTCCAGTCCTATGGTTCTTGGGGCTTATTTCCACAAAAGGGTGCACAGAAATTCATCCTATATGGGATTTTGGACCAAAACTAATTTTCTATACAGCAGATTTACTCAGCTCTTTGAGTGCAGAATCAGCACATGTGGAATTAGATGTGTGACAGTACAAAAGAATTCAGAAGTGGTACCTGATTCTCTCTTATCTTTTGCTCTTCAACTTTTCAAACATGTACCTAATTCTGCTTTATAGAGATTTGAAGTACTTCATACTTGATGAGCATACTTGACTCTGTACTGGGAAAAAAACACTCATTCTGTATGTGGGTACTGAAAGAATAGGAAGAATGGATCCTTTTGCTTTTCTTTCTTGCCAAGTGCTCAGAATGGCAATCTGTCCTGCTAGACAGGAGTTAATGCACCTTGCTTCATTCTCTTGCATCAGTAATGCAAGGGGAAGAAGGTGGATGGGCAGTTTCCATTTCATGGTCCTGTTTTAGCCTGTAGAGTTCTCTGTCTGCTTTTTATGTTCTTCCACAGATTCTACTCTCTCTCCTAAAACCAGGTCCAGGCTCCTTTTCTCCCTAGCAAAAGCTCTTTGGTTGACTCAGTAGCTGAAACATTTCTTGCTACAAATAAATAAATAAAAATAATACTACCTCTGCCCAAAGTAGATCAGATCAGACATAATCTTGCTTCCCAGCCAACTGTTAGGAGAGGCAGAGAGAGAGAGAGAGAGAGAGAGAGAGAGAGAGAGAGAGAGAATGCAGTAGGACATGGATGTCTTCAGCAAATGTCTAATCTGCTACTGATCCACTTTGGGTGGCAACTCCATCAACTGCTGGTATGTATTCCTGATGCCCAGTTCCAGGGCCAGTTTATGGATCAAGCTGAAAATGATTCCCAACCCTTGTGATCTGTGATCTCCTGATTCCTTTTTTTGATGTTTTACACACACACACACACACACGCACACACACGCACACACACACACACTTACTTTGTATATGTATATACACTCATATCAGTAATATACAGTGAACCAGATTTGGCTGTGGAATGGTGTTACTTATAGCAAACTAGGGATGGATGATATTTCTCATCCCTTCTCAAAATAAAATTCCCACCCCATCATTATGCATTGCATAGCTCCTCCCCACCCAATCTGGACATGAGCTGAGACCATGTAAAAACGGTTGTTATCACACAGCTCCATGCCAGATCAGAGGCATCTCGTATCTGATCGGAGATGTCCTATTGGGTATGGGATGCCTCAAATCTGGGCATGGAGCTGTGTGATAACATCTGTTTTTACAAAGTCCTGTGCCCAGATCAGAAGAAAAAAGCTGGTCTGATAATCTCCTAACATGGCATTGTATGAATCATTTAGTTGCAATAGTTCTGAGCACTCAGATGATATTGTTGAATTCAAATAATTCATATATATTCATATTCATATTCTATAGAACCACGAGTAGGGGCCCTTTCACACTACATTTTTACAGAACACGATTCCACTTTAACAGCCATGGCTATATCCTATGGCTGAATCCTGAGGTTTGTACAGTTCCCCTCCATTTTCACAGACCACAAGTCTGCGGTCTCGGTTCTTCATGGACCGGAAAGCGGGGAGCCAATGGGGCTTAAATGTATGCAAATTTCCATTTTTGCAGTGTGTGTGTTTGCGTTCCAGAACAGATCCACCACGAAAATGGAGGGACAACCATACTTTGGTGAGGCAGCAGAGATCCCTGCTTGAGAATTCAAAGTATGCTTTCCTAAACTGCAAATCCCAGGATTTCTTGGGATGAAAATATGGCAGTTAAAGTAGAATCATAGTACTATGACTATATAGTGCAAAAGGGCCCTAGCCTGTGTACAGCACAATCCTGTGCACAATTATTTCTAAGTATGAAATACTGTACTGTATTCAAAAGTGCTCACATCCAAGAAATTTTTTGAAAAAAGCCAGCCTTACAATACAATAGAGCATATGTAGTCATCAGAGTGGCCAGAATTCTTGCATCTGAGAGGATTGTCCTGCATATCAAAGAACACCCTGTCACCTGCCTAGCATGTTGTTGCTGTGTACTTTCAAGTTGCTTCCAACTTATGGCAACTCTAAGGCCCTATGGGAGGATTCTTGGCAGGATTAGTTTAGAGAGGGGGTTGCTTTTGCTTTCCCCTAAGGCTGAGAGAGAATGAATTGCCCAAGGCCTCCCAGTGGATTTCCATGGCCGAGCAGGGATTCTGACTATGATCCTCAGAGTTGTAGTTCAGTGCCCAAACCACTACACCACATTGGCTCATCACCTGCTTAGCATCCTGTGTGTCAAATCCAGGATAGGCTGAGAAAAATGTCTGCATGTATGTGTAGAAGAAGCATCTTTTCTTTTGCTATTCCTCTGTATAAGCTTCCTTTCCTCAGGTTCCATCCATTTTGTGCTGATGTATGTGTTTATATTACAAAAGAGGCTTCTTTTAAAATAAATATTCTTTCCTTCCCTGCCTGTTTTTCTAGCATAAGCATCCTTCTCTTTAGTTTTTGGTGTTTTTTGGGGGGCTATGTGAGTACATAGCCCAAAAACCCCACAAAAAAACTATGGATGTCAGCCATGAAAGCCTTCAGTTTCACACCCCTCCCTTTTCTCGACCCAGAGGAAGTCAAAGAAGGTGTGGGAGGGAATTCCTTTCACACTTTGGAAGTACATCCTTCACCAGCCTGCTTCTCTCTCTCTTTCATATTACACATATAAGTAGTCTTACAGCACCTTAATATTCTGAAATGTGTCAAATCAAAAGAAAGAACAGTTAATTCTAGTGGAGCAGAGTTGACATGCCATGCATTAGTTTATAAGGTGCTTAATTGCCTTAGCTTGATTTTTATTTTTTATTTTTTTATTTGGTGTGTCAAAAGTATTTTATAATACTGTGGCTTTCAATATTTAATAAATGCAATGTGGAAATTAAGTCAATCTGTGTATTTAAAACTGGCTATTACAGACTTGCCCAACCACTGGTGTAGATATGCTGGCTGGTGACAGCATCAGGATAGCCAAGGCTACATACAGTTGGACAAAGGGCTGGTAAAGCTATCCAAGAGCAAGGGGAGACAAAAGTGGATGGATTTTGGGCAAATTAAAGAGTCCACAGGAAGGGAAATGAGTGGCAATGAAAATATTTTCCACCAGCAGCATTTGCACAGTTGACAGAGTAGGAACACAGGTTACTGTCTTTCCCACCAGGGTGAGCTGTGGTGTATTGCTACTTAAATTATTTGATTTCTATTTAATAATAATAATAATAATAATAATAATAAACATTTCTTTATATTGCCCCGCCTCTCCCTACAGATCGAGGCGGGGTTACAACCTGATAAAAACATACAGTGCAATCATAAAATCCAACAGTTCCAATAAATACATCCAGTTCCAATAAGTACATCAGTGGTTATATACAAAGAGTCTTCTTCGAGGGGAATGTCCTAATCAAGCTCAGGAGGGTAGGCCCGTTGGAAGAGCTTCATCTTGACTGCCTTCTTAAAGGCGTCTAAGGTAGTGATAAGACAGATCTCTTCCGGCAGGCTGTTCCACAGTTTAGGGGCAGCAGCAGTAAAAGTTCTTTGGAAAGTCGTGTGCAATCTGGTAGATTGTATTTCCAGTAGATTTTTCCCAGATATTCTCAGAGTGCAGGGCGAATTGTGTCAGGAGAGGCGTTCCTGTAAGTAACTCAGGCCCAAGCCATATAGGGCTTTAAAGGTAATGACCAACACCTTATACTGCGCCCAGAAGCTGATTGGCAGCCAGTGGAGTGATTTTAAAACAGGAGTTATATGGTCAAATCTGGAAGTACCAGTGACCAATCTGGCTGCCATATTTTGAACCAGTTGAAGCTTCTGAACTTGGCATAAGGTATAGTGTACTTGCTGTTGCTATTGTGGTTATTTATTTATTTAATGTATATTCCACATGTCTCTCAATGTGAAATCCTAAGTGCCTTTCAATATAAGTTAAAAGAAAACCTAAATTAACATTTCACATACCTAAGTTAACGTTTTGCATGCGAGTATCTTTAGTTCTGAATAAAAAGTCTGCTGAAAGATGCTCAAGTTGTGCATGGTTTGTTCATTTTTGTGAGTATAGGAGGCTATCCTTATTCATTCCATGTTATTCCTGCAAAGCTTCAAGTAAAGCTTAAGAAAGTAATGCCTAGGAACACATCTGCTTTGTTAATTGAGGTACTGTAGCTGTGTGCCTTCATTTCCGACTTATGGCAAATCTCAGGCAAACCTGTCATGGGTTTCCGTGGCAAGATTTGTTCAGAGGGGGTTTGCCTTTGCCTGCCACTAAAAAATATGTAGTTTAAAAGTTTTTTTAAACAAACAATCCAATTAAAACAACAGTTTAAAACACATTCAACAAATATTACAGTTCAGACTACTAATGATATTCAGGCCATAGCAATTATACCTGATGTTGGAGGCTTGAGATTGAAAATAAAAGTATTCGCACAGAAATAGCTGACTAGATTCAGGAGTCATAAACTTCTGAGAGAAACAAAAGCTGTGAGACTCATAAGAGTTTCTGTTGCCCTATTCTAAAGCAACACACCACAGGGTTTTGCTAAGTAATTTTAAACGATGGCAAAGTTTACTAACTCTCTGAAACACATGTAGCTTGCTACTACTAGTGTCATAAAAATATTGCCAAACAAAGGAAACTACTCCATCTGGTTGACTGCTCAAGAGCATATGAGGGAAGTCCCTTGCCTGACTTAAAACAACAAGGAGCTATTTTTCTCTTCCTCTCTTCCTTTTGGATTCATATCTATTGCACTCTTATATATCTCCATTGTTGTTAACTATCATCAAATCAATTTTGACTTATGGCAATTCTATGAATGAGCAACTTCCATGTCACCCTATCATTAACAGTCTTGCAGATTCAGGGCTTTGACTTCCTTGATGTAATTGTTAATTTTTTCACTCTCAACAAGAAAGGGTGTCATGACATGTTGAGGCATTATGTCCAAAATTGTCAACTTGCAGAGATCTCCCCGCCCCCACTGCCTCCTGTGTAAAAGCAACATGGAAAGTGCATCCTCCACCAATCACCTCACAATTTGTGTAAGCAGTCTGTATGCAGAATTAATGTGTTCTACTTTTCCTAAGCAAAGCATGCAAACACACACACAGGAAACACAGAAAGACAGGGATATTGATTTAAAAATATGGAACCCTTTATATTTCCAAAATCTATGCAACAAAGCAGCAAAAATTATGAAACCTAAAGCTAGAGTTGCTAGATCTCAGGGCCTGGTCCTGAGTCGTGGGTCAGCTCTGAGCATGAGCATGAGGTGCAATTTCTCTTGTTTTGGTGGACTCAGACATAAGCAAGTAGAAAGGGCTGTATATCAATTTTCAATTCACCTAGTGGAGCAGTAGCATGTTGCAATTTGTAGAGTTAATTAATTTGTTGCTGCAGCTTGCAAAGACTCTCCAAGAAGTCTATGTGTTTTGTGAGTAAGTTTTCTCCTTCCCCTGTAGTCATTGTAGTACCACTTTGCTTCCCATCCGCCTTCATTCTAAGAGCACGTAGACTTAATTAAATGTTCCTTATCATGACTCCTTAAGTAAGTGAGAAGGAATAATCCCCTTATTTCACCTTGATTTCATCTTTAGTTAAGAATTCTATTTTATTTTCCAAAAGAGATAGTATAACCCCCCCCCCCCAAATGAGAACCACAAACTGTGGTTGGTAATACATACTGCTTAATAACATCACTTCAGAGTATCCGTAAGTCTCAGGTTTTAGCCCGGAAACCTCAAAGCCTGGATTGACAACCCGATCTAAAGTGGCACAATGATTTTAAAAAGAGGGTTCCTACACAGCCACTGGTATCACTGTCAGATCTTCACAAGGTACATCAGTACTGACGCCTACTGCTGGCACTGAAGTATCTCAAGTGAGCTGTCTTCAGTCCCTGTTTTGGGAGAAAGACGGAATAGAAAACAAAGTAATCAATGAAGTCAGTGTTTTGTAGTGCAACAGACAGAACTAGAAGTTCTTTCAGTGTTAGCAGGCCTTATGGGAGGAAAACAAAATAATGATCTCAGTGCTGGACATATCCAAGGACAAGCAGTAATAGTTTTTGTTATCTCCTTGTATAGTGGGACAATCCTTCAATTTTGGTTAAATTATTTTGTTTCTTTGATTTTGGATGTGAAAATCCTTTGGTAGGGTTGCAAGAGATGACATACACAAGTGTAGATATGCCTTTTGTTTTTGAAGAGGTTGCTGTTCTCTTCTTCCTTCTGACCCTGCCTATGAACTCATAATTTTTCTACAATAGCTCACCCACTCCTAGTGACTGGTGGTAGAGAGGGAGAGGGGGAGCTTTTATCTGCATCCTCATAGGACCCTGTCAGATCTCAGCAAATGATGTTATCAGTCTGCATCTGGCAATGGGAATGTAGCCAGAAGCTTCTGCGATCTCCCCAGCCCCCATCAGCCACTGAATGGTCATGACGGGTGCCTAAAGCAGCTAAGTAGTGAGTCGGAGGGACTGAAAGGAGAGACATAGTGTAATTCTGCCTGTGGAACTTTAACAGGATGCTCTGTAGTACAGGATCTCAACCTTTTTTGCTCCCCCCCCTCCCGCAATGAGATTTGTAAATTTTTAAATCTCACTAATATGCACATTTGTTTGCATCATTTTTCCAGTTAACTTAGTTTTCAAAAGTGTGGCTAGATGAGCGGATGCATTTTTTTTCAGTTGTGCATTTTAACATTCATATGTTAAGATATTCACGTGCGTGAATGCTTTATTTCTTGGAAACATTCTTGAAGCCTCACAAATGTGAGAATACTTCCAAGCAGTGTTGGGATTATAACATGACAGATTGCCAGTTCCAACATAATTTCCCTCCATCCTATCTTTAAGTCAGGTAAGGTTTTATGTTCCTGTTTTTTTAATGATGGTGTTAGTTAAAGACCTCTGTTTTGTCCCTCATATCCAGGGGCGTTAACCTTATCACACCTCCATACAATGTAAACTCTCTCTTAGTTTCTTATTATTTAGCTACTACTCTTTATACCTATTTACCTAGCAAAAAAGGACAACACTTCTTTCCCCAAAATATGCTCTCAGAGCAGCTGGCAAATATGAGAGTGTTAGTTAATGAGAATGTTATGGATAGAATCATTCCTAATTTATTACAATGGTGTCTTTTAGCATTCAAATCTAACACTGTTTAGAAACTGCAGTATTACTGAAGGTCACACTGATGACTTTCTACATTATAATGGGGGGAAACTGCATAACAGCTCCTATGTAGATGCCCCGCTACATGTAAGTAAGTTGATGGATTGTTTTGTATGTTTTATAAATCTGTAATTTTCATAATAATATTATTTATTTGCCTAATTTTTTAAAAATCTGTTTCTCCACAGTGCAAACAGTACATGACAGGGACTGGGAACAATGCTAAGCAGCTTCAGATTCCTAAACGATTGTAAATTGTTCTATCAGGGAGAACAAAGAAGATGTCTTTTTTGAAAACAGAGTATGAACTGCAGAAGGGATGCATTCCAAATATGTACAATTATTTTACTTCGTAACAAAAAAATGTGTGTTTAGTACTGATGTACACATCTGACCTTCCTCAATATTAATTAATAAATTTCCTGAGTATACTGACTGAATCTAAATTTAAAATCATGATTTGTTATGTTCATATCGCTGAAAGAGGAATCTTGGCTTAAGTCCTGTTCTTCAGTCCTGTGAACAATGCAGTGTTTTTCACCTTCGGTCATGCTACATCAAGCAGCCTTTGCTGACACAATGGAACGATCAGTAAACAGTAGGTAGTCCATGCATTTCTTCTCCAAGGATAGTATTTTCTTATTTACTGGCTATCTTTAACATATCATTCTAGGAAATTATTATCAGTGTAGGTGTCTTGATCTTTTACTCCCATTGGCTGTTCTGAGCTTTGCTGTTTCTAGGATCCTGTTTAGAATAAAAAGTATAGAAATGTTTACACTGAAAAACATTCTTAAACCCCACATTCTCTAGACTGCTATGCATATGTTGTTATTGTTGCTATGTGCCTTCAAGTTAATTCTGACAGATGGCAACTCTACCATAGGGGTTTCTTGGCAAACCTTATTCAGAGGAGGTTTGCCATTTCCTTCCTCTGAGGTTAAAAGAGTGTGATTTGACCCAAAATCACCCACTGGGTTTCCGTGGCTGAGCAAGCATTTGAATAATCCTTGGTCTCTGAGATGGTGGTGTTACTAGGGTTGGTGTCATCCAATGTGGTAACAAGTCATGGTGTCATCCCCATTGACCTCCTCCCATACCACACTACAGACTCCTTAATAATGCTTATTGTACTAAAGTTACTCATTAATCATAATTTCCGTATATCACCAAATGTAATGGCAATCGTTGCAGTGTAAACAACTAGCAAAATTAAAATTGTAATAGTTTTTTGTGGGTTTTTCGGGCTCTGTGGCCATGTTCTAGAAGAGTTTCTTCCTGATGTTTTGCCAACATCTGTGGCAAAATGCCAGATGCCAGCCACAGTTAAAATGCCAGTTAAAATTGTAACTTTAAATTATTGTACACACAGCCTAAATGTACTTAGATGTATATAGTTTCAGGTGGTAAAAGTGAAAATTTTGAAAGATGAGATGTTTTTAAAGACAATGTAAAAATTATATATTTTAATTTTTTTTAATATATTCTTTTTCAAAAAACAGAGGCCTCTCCTTTCTCCTCCCACAGAGGGGCTAAACAGATGGCTATAAAGGTACAGCTTAATGTTACCCCTTTGGGTGCCAGGTCAGGGCTGTGGCAACTGCATACATCAGCCCTGATCCGGCATTTTCCCAGCAAAATGCCACTTTTCCCCCCGTTCCTTTTTGTACTGGAAAAAAGACACCCCTTTTGCCTCCACCACGGCTCTTCTTCACTCCTGCAGCATGCAGCTTCTAATTCTGTACTGCAGGAGCATTCCCATGCTGTCCACTATCTGGTTGGGTGGGTGGCATGACTCCAGCTTGGGGGCAGAGTTGGGGCATGCAGCGTGCTGTCACCATGCCTCCACGCCGGCTCTTACTGCCAGTCTGGTTTCCCTCTGAGTCTCACTCTACTCACACCATCTCTTCTGCTGAGATCCAGCATTTTAAGGGGACACAGGCAAACACTACAGCTAGTTTCTTGCAAAAGGCAAATGTTTGGGGAGCAGTGGTGTCACCCTCCTTAGGGTGTCACCTGGTGCTGCCCCCACTTCCCACACTCTCTGACTCCTCCTAGTGATGCCCCTGCTCCCAGAGTACTAGTTCAATAATCAAAACACTACATAATGCTGGATCTCATGATATGCCTATCCAGTCCCTTAAAGGAGAGCATACACATCAATCCAGCTTTTCAATAGGTTATAATCTCCCTGCCCCTACACATTTAATATAAAAATAGCTTAAAAAACAAAACAGAAGTGGACTTCCACCCACTTCTATGGGAGGTGGGGAGTTTTGTAATCTCTGCAGCCCACAGAAGGTCTCAGAGGCAGGAATTTGGCTCCCAGGACTAATGCTGTTGTCCACTTTGCTGTAGACAAAGCCATCCCAAAGCTCAGGTGGAAGGCTTGTATTTTAGCCGGAAAATTACAGAGTTGAAATTATAAGTTTATGTTCTTTTCAACTTTGGTAAAGTTTAAGAATCTGAATTCAAATTTTAGAATTTTGTGAAACATCTGGGGTTGTTGTGAAAAAAAATCATGATCATGGAAAATAATTACAACAATATGAAATAATGCATTTTGAATGCAATGCTTTTACATATTATTTTTCCTAGTCTCACTGAGGCCCTGTACAGAACAGCCTGAAAGGCTGGCCTGAGGGTGGAGACAGGGCATCGCATCCAGATGATGCCCCAGGTTGCCATGACACTGCACGCCACTCCACATGGCATGCGGCATCATGATGCTCCTCTGCTACTGTGTCCATATGCCAAAGGAGTGCCATAGAGCCGTGCCGTTGTGGCTATGGCACACTTTTGAGGGCACAAAAAGGAGCCACTTTTTGCAGCTCCTTTTTGTGCCCTGGGAAGGCTGGATTGGAGCCATGGCGTGAGGTTGCCGTGGCCCCTAACTGGCTAGGAATGGGGCGGCATCTGGCTGCCCTTTCAGGGTGGTCTGTAAAGCCCCTAACTCTTCTTTAATTCTGATTGTCACATGCAACAACCTGTTTAAAGGAGCAGTAGACATATTCAAGCCCATTCAGGGGAGAAGTCTGTTGAGAATGTGTTGCTCAACATTCACTTTGTACTAGTTCTACCACCACCACTACTACTGCTATTATAGTAACAAGAAATTTCACTTTAGTTTCTAAAAAACTGCAGCCTGTGCAGAGGATCAATAAGTTAAGTTTCATAAAATCACAGAATTATGGAGTTGGAAGAGACCACAAGGGCCATCCAGTCCAACTCCTTGCCATGCAAGAACTCACAATCAAAGCATCCCTGATAGATGGCTATCCAACCTCTGCTTAAAGACCTCCAAGGAAGGAGACTCCACCACACTCTGAGGGAGTGTGTACCATTGTCGAACAGCTCTTAGGTTCTCCAGAAGTCAGAAATTACTTCAAGGCACATAAATATAGCAAAAAGTAAATAATGCTTTCTAGGGTGTGGGTTTTGCACACTCCACTTAACAAACACTTGGTCTTATAAAGTTTGGTGGTGAGGACCCATGAAGTTGGCCATGCTTCTCTTCTCATGGTCTTCCTTCATTTATCTGTTGTGTTTTCTAGCACAATTTACATCCCACTCCCTTTCCTTTTGTTATCTGTCTGAACAGGACGCTTCAATCTTCAACTGTTCCTCTGTTGAAGCCAATAATAGGAATTCAGCTCATGTCTTCTGGAAGTGTAGCTGAGCAGCTACAGTAGAATAGAAAGGCTCCTATTATTAAGGTGGAATATCTTTTCCTGTAGTTTGCATCCATTGTTCTGTGTTCTAGTCTCTGGAGCAGCAGAAAACAAGCTTGCTCCACCCTCAATGTGATACCTCTTCAAATACTTAAACAGGGCTATCATATCACCCCTTAACTGTCTCTTTTCCAGGCTAAACATACCCAGCTCACTAAGTCTTTCCTCATAAGGCATGGTTTCCAGCCCCTTCACCATTTTGGTGCCCTCCTTTGGACACACTCCAATTTGTCAACATTCTTTCTGAATTGTGGTGCCCAGAACTGGACACAGTACTCCAGGTGAGGCCTGACCAAGGCAGAGTAGAGTGGCACTATTACTTCCCTTGATCTAGAACTATACTTCTATTGATAGAGGTTAAAATAGTATTCACCTTTTTAGCTGCTGCATCACACTGTTGACTCATGTTCAACAAGTGGTCTACTAGGACTCCTAGATTCCTTTCACACATACTCTAATTGTGTCCCCGATCCTATATTTATTGGAGGCTCCACCAGGTCCTAATCCTAAGTGCAGTATCTTACATTTCTCCCTGTTGAAGTTCATTTTGTTAATTTTGGCCCAGCTTTCTAATCTAATCACATGGAAGAGACAATGGATGCATGCGGGGCCAGAAGTCACCATTAGACTATGAGTTGCAGTAGAAGTAGAGTTGTGCAGCCAGCATGTTCATATGTCCCTTGCCTTTGCAAATTGCATATCGTGCATTGAGGTTTTGTGTCCTATATTTTGTATTCTGCTTGTGCATTGAAGTTGTGCATCTATACTTTGTATTGTGCTGTGCATAATGTCTTGTGAATTCTGCAATGAAACACAGTCATTGACATGTGATGTGTCATGTTGCTTTTCCACACAGGGATAATGTAGTGCTGCTCTGGTGTTCCGTCAGTATGCGAGTATTTATGCTATGCATAGAAATGTTGGATTGAGGCCAATGAGAATCAGAATTGATAGATGAAAAAGAGAATGAGGAGAGCAGATGTACGGCTCTTCCATCATATTGGTGTTGGGAAGAAAAGCAGGTCAGGTTATTTACTTATCTTGCCCCCTTAGGATATGTTTACCTGACACTAAAGCACTCTGATCACAGCAACATGATCATCTAATGGAAAACATAGGCAAGACATTCAAGCTCCACTTGTCTTGCAGGCTGTGATGGCTGAACAGATTTTTGGGGGGGAAACACACACATCTCTTTACTGGCATTTCTAGCAATGTCATTTTCTAAAAGTAAGTGGAAAAATGACTATTTATCTCAAGGGAATTGTGCAGACCACACACAGTTACACAGAGAGGGAGGAAAGGAGGAGAGAGAAAGAGAGATCAAATTAGAGTCTGCAGTCTGTCCCCTTAGCCTAATAAATGATTTTGTGACATTTATTGGAAGAAAGGAGGGTGGATGAGAGAAGACTTTCCAGAATTAATGCTGATTATTCACTACAAAAGAACAATGAGCTTCATGGCAATCGAAGGATTAGTGAATTCACACAGTAATCCCCTTTACAAATGCACATTCAAGGCATTTTCTCTTGCTGAATGAACAAAGGAGTAATAATCTCCAAGGCTGTTCCTTGTAAAAGATGACAGAGGCACATTTGCATCTGTCATCTCCTCTAACACCTTTAATGTTGCTCTATTACTATAATGGCTCACATGAGTTGCCCAGCAAACCCCATCATCCAGCCTTCTCCAGGATGGCATTTATCATCTGGTTGAGACACAAAATGAAAACTGGAGTAGACAGAAGCAAAGGGGGAAATCAAGCAAAGGCTTGGCATCTAAACTGTTCACCGTAGTAGTAGTAGTAGTAGTAATATATTCCTGCCTCTCCACAAGGCTTGAGGCAGGGTATAACACATTAAAATATAACTCACAATTACAAATACACGAACCCACAACTAAAATACATGACTATAAAATCATTAAAATACACTTATAAAAGCACATAAACAAATTAAAAAGTCATGATTTAAAATTGACTGGGTAGGCGTGTTGGAAGAGAGTTTACTTTTGTCTGGATTCAGTTTCCATTTGTTTTTCTTCATCCAACCCATTACCTCTTCCTAACAGTCATTCAAAGGAGACACACTATTCTTAGCTGAAGCTATTTTTGAAGGAATGGTAAAGTATATTTGGGTGTCATCAACATACTGATAGCATCCCACCCCATGCCTCCAAATGATCTTTCCCAGTGGTTTCATATAATTATTATTTATATTCCACTTTTCACAGGGAATCAAAGCAGATCACAACAGTAAAATTACACAGCATACAATTAAAATTACAATTAAAAAGACAGATCCCAAAAACCCAGCCCTCACCCCAATCGTAAAAGCATAAGTCCAAGCCATAAATTAGGATTAAACAGCAGATAGAATAAAACATGCCAATACAAGCATAATAAAAAAGAAAAGAAAAAAATTGTGGGTGAATTGTGCAGGAGAGGTTATCCTATAGGAAAGAGGGGGCAGGGATGATGATATAGGTACCAATGTCAATATCAATGTTAGGAGCAGTAGAAATAACAGCAACAGTAATAATAGGAGCAGAGGGAGGCAGGTCAAGGAGGCTGATCTGGGAAGGCCTGCCGGAAGAGATCCGTCTTGATTACCTTTTTAAAGGCTTCCAAGATGAAAGCCAGGCAGAAAGCTGAGCCGAGCCAGAAGCAGCTCTTTCTTCTCTCCCCAATTCCACTGGGACCAAGGAAGGCAGCAGAGGCAAGGCAGCAGTGGGAGGGCGTGGCCAGGAGTGGTAAGCTATAAAAGCCACTCCCCCATCCCTCAGGAAGACCAGCCAGACAACTCAGCCTAGCCAGAAGCCTAAGCCTAGAGCTATCCACACACCATCTGTACGCTGAGGGCTGCAGCGGTGAACAGCTGGGAGCAAGGGGTGTGGCCAGAGTGGCAGTGTTATAAGGCCACTCTTCCATCCTCTTGGAAGAGCAGACGCCAGCCAATCCGGGAGCCCAAGCTAGATCTAGAGCCAAGTTAAGACTCAAATCAAGAGCCTGTTTTTACTCTTTTTATTTTTTCTCCTATCTTGTGGGACGGCAGGCTGAAGTGGGCAAAGCTGACACTGAATAACGGGTGTGGGCTAGATTAGATATTGTCTCACTGTCCTTTGGAAACATCTGGTGTAACAACTTGACAGGACTGAAGGGAGATTTGAGGTACGGGATGGTAGGGGACATGGGAATGAAAACTGAGGTTGTACGGGGCAATGGAAGGTATGGCGATAATAGGGTGAAAATTTGTTACAAAAGACGGCAGGATCGATGTCTGAAAGCGATCCCACCTTTAGTTTGCTCTGTTACCCAAAATAGGATGGGGATCTTATCAACCACACCACCGAACCTTACTTTGCTCCTTTGCAATACCAGGTCGGTGAAAAACAAGTCACATATCATCTATGACCTCCTTGTGAATGAAAAAGCTGACTTGGCCTGCCTCACAGAGACCTGGCTGGGAGAGTATAGTTCAATCACTTGGAATCAAGCCCTCCCAGCCGGGTACTCTGTCATTGAGCAAGAAATGGAAAGTGGGCAAGGAGGCGGGGTGGCTCTGGTTTATAGAGAAAATCTCACCTTGACCAGGATACCTGTCCAGAAGATGGACCGCTTCGAGTGTATGTACCTACGCCTGAAGACCAGGGATAGTATGGGGATTCTGTTGGTATACTGTCCACCCTGTTGCTTAACAGACTCCCTATCCGAGCTGACACAGATGGTCTCAGAGTTGCTGTTGGAGTCACCTAGGCTTTTAGTTCTGGGTGACTTCAACATCCCACTCGAGACCAGTTTAACAGGTGTGGCTTGGGAGTTCATGGAAGCCCTGACAGCCATGGGCCTCTCCCAATTGGTTACCGGGCCAACACATTCTGCGGGTCGGGTCATACTCTCAATGAAATGTTCAATACGGAACAGGAATATCTGTGGGCAGAGGTAGTTAATACCTCTGCACTGTCATGGATGGATCATTTCCTGGTCAGGGCTGAACTAAGAGCAACTGTCTGTCTGCCCGGGGGTGGAGGACCTATTAGAATGGTCCGCCCTTGAAGGCTAATGGAACCAACTGGATTCCAGAAATCCCTAGATGGTTTGTTGGTTGATAATGCCGGTGATTCTGTCGAAGCTCTGGTGAATACATGGAACACCGATCTTGCCAGGGCTATTGACACCCAAGCTTCCTTTCCACCTGCTTTGAATCAAAAGCCCTGGTACACCAGAGAGCTGAAGAAGGTGAAGCGGTTGGGACAACAACTAGAGCACAAATGGCGCTCAACTGGACTCTTATCTGACAGAACTCATCATAAGAAATTTCTTTATTCTTATTGTAATGACTGGGCCTCCAATCATTTGAGGACTCCTCTCAAACCACAAAGGATTAAGCTGGGGGGAGGTACATGCTAATGAGAGCTTACATCACATGCTAATGAGAAGTTAAATCATAGCTGACCTAAGGCCCAACTGACCAATCAGCAGAGCTGGACTGAGTCTTTCAAGAACATTCCATCAGAGGGCTTTAAAAGGCCCCGAGGCCATGTGGTCTTTGGTCTTCATCTTTTGTTTTGGAAGTCCAGCTGTTGAGCTTGTGCCAAAAGGCAGGCTTAAGGGATGCAAGTTGAGCTAGGCAATGAGAGCCAGCTCCTTGCATCCAAAAACCCCAAAGGACTGCAAATCCTATCTCTGTGTGAGTAGGTTAGGAAATGTGTTAGCAAGTGTGTTTAGGCTTTTGTTATGTTTATCTAATAGCTTGTCTGCAATGCACATCTTGTAACTATGCATTCTGTACCTGCAGGGCAAGGAGGCCTTGCATGAATTATTGCTCTATTCTGTCTATTTAGAATAAATACCTTTCTTTAAAAGTATCTGCTGTCTCTGCTCCTGTACACATGTCTTAGCTCGGTTACTGCTTGCTCAGGTTAGCAAGGGAAGAAACTTAGCTCCTTAGCAAGTCCCAGTGTGTGCTAAGGGGAATTCATTGGAGATTCACTGGGTGGTAGCAGCTTGACTAGAGGATCTCAAGAAGTCTCATTCAGCTCAGCAGGGAGCAGGAACAGAGACCTAGAAGACTCTAGGGGAATTTTAAAGGGATCCCCTGGGCTAAGGGCCAAGAAGAGGGTGGCTGTGTGGCAGCTTGGACCCCAAGGATCATCACATGGTGGCAGCGGTGAGAGAGGCAATAAAAGCAACGAGGAAATCTTTCTCGTCTGCTCGCATTGCATCTGCAAAGTCTTATCCGGCAGAACTGTTTAGGGTGGTGAGGGAACTGACGGTGATGCCATCTACCCAGAACCCTCTACTTAATCTGACAACAGTCTTCTGTGATGCATTTAACAACTACTTTGCAGGTAAAATCTCTCAGATAAGAGCCCACCTGGACGCCAATACTGGTGCAAAATCAACTGATGAGGTGTCCAATCAATCCGTTTATGAGACTAGACTGGATCAATTTGAGCTTGTGAGTACTGATGACGTGGACAATATCCTTGGAAAGGTGAGGAAGATGACATGCCCTCTCGACCCCTGCTCATCATGGCTGGCCATCCAGGGGGTGATTACTTGATGGCATTTCTTAGATGTGTCATCTGTGCATCCCTTAGGGAAGGTTATGTACCATCTGCCTTAAAGGAAGCGGTTGTTAGACTGCTTCTGGACCCCCTCGATATGAAAAATTATAGGCCTGTTTTCCATCTGCCATTCTTGAGTAAGGTGATCAAGAGGGCTGTCGCTCTTCAGCTCCAAGTGATCTTGGATGAAGCCGATTTTCTAGATCCATTTCAAACCAGCTTCAGGACAGGATATGGGGTGGAGACTGCCATGGTTGCCTTAACTGATGACCTTCGTCTAAGCATCAACAGAGGAAGCGTGACCCTGCTGGTGCTATTAGACCTCTCAGCGGCATTCGACACAATAGACCACGACCTCCTCTTGGAACGCGTGAGAGAGCTAGGAATTGGAGGCACTGCTTTGCAGTGGTTCCATTCCTTATTATTATTATTATTATTATTATTAAACTTTATTTCTAGAGTGCTGTAATTATACACAGCGCTGTATAATTCCTTCCTCTCAGGTAGATTCCAGAGGGTGATGCTTGGGGACAGTTGCTCTTCAAAAACAGAGCTTAATTGTGGCATCCCTCAGGGCACCATCCTGTCCCTATTCAACATCTATATGATGCCGCTGGAAGAAATCATCCATAGACATGGAGTAGGGTGTTATTATCAGTATGCTCATGACACCCAAATATACTTCTCCGTGTCTCGGTCATCATCAATGACGATAGATGGCATTTCTCCCTTCAATCAATGTCTTGCAGCAGTAATGGACTGGATGAGGGAAAACAAGCTCAAGCTGAATCCAGACAAAACGGAAGTATTTATGATAGGGGCCTCCAAACCAGGTATCGGGCCGCAACTTCCAGTCCTAGAGGGGTTTACGCTCTCCTCAAAGGACTGTGTTTGCAGCTTAGGGGTGCTTCTCGACTCATCGCTTCAGATGAGAAATCAGGTGAATGCAACGGTCAAGAGTGCCTGTTATCAGCTCTGGCTGATACATCAGTTGCACCCTTTCCTGGAGCTGGGTGACCTTGAAACTGTAGTACATGCACTGGTAACCTCAAGACTTGATTTTTGCAATGTGCTCTACATGGGGCTACCCTTGTCCCTAGTCTGTAAACTTCAACTGGTACAGAATATGGCAGCCAGATTGATTACAGGAATAACTAGGAGTGACCATATTATACCTATATTGAAATCACTCCACTGGCTGCCTATTCGTTTCTGAGCACAGTACAAGGTGTTGGTCATTACCTTTAAAGCTCTCCGTGGCTTGGGCCCAACCTACTTAAAGGACTGCCTCCTTTTGGATAATCCACCCCCACCCTCAGATCCTCTGGGAGGAATTTGTTGCAGTTCACAAAGACCAGATTGATGGCAACCTCCCAGAGAACTTTTTCCGCAATTGCTTCCACTTTATGGAATGGCCTGCTGGACGAGATCCATCAAATTACCAACCTAGAGAGCTTCAAGAAAGCTGTCAAGACTGATCTCTTCCGACAGGCCTTCCCAGAATAGAACCCAGCCAGGTAACGCTCCCCCCACAGACATATATAAGCGAAGATTCTGCCCATCATTATTTTATGATTGTATTATTGTTTTTAGATTTTATCGTTTGTAATTTTAATGGATAGAATTGTTTAATCCTTTTTTTAGGGGGGGGATTGTATATATTGTATTTTTTAAAGGTTGTACGCTGTTTTGATTGTGGTAACAAAAAGCGGGATATAAATTAAAGTTTTGTTTATTTAAATTAAAGTAAGATGACAGATCTCATTCGGCAGGTCATTTCAAAGCCTGGGAGCGGCAGATGAAAAGGTCCTCTGGGTCACAGCAGACAACCTAGTCTTCTTAGGTTGTAGCAGATTCTTCCCAGATGACTGAAGTGTACGGGGTGGATTATATGGAAGGAGGCGTTCCTCCATGTAGTCTGGACCCAAGCCATGTAGGGCTTTAAAGGTTAAAACCAACACCTTGTATTTTGCCTGGAAACTGATAGGCAGCCAGTGGAGAGATTTTAGGACACGTATAATATGGGCAGTTCTAGATGTGCCCGTAACCAACCTGGCTGCCATGTTTTGTACCAACTGAAGTTTCTGAACTTGGCACAAGGGTAGCCCCATATAAAAGGTGTTGCAGAAATCAAGCCGATAGGTCACCAGTGCATGTACATTTGCTTCAAGGTCTCTCCTTTCCAGGAAGGGGCGCAGCTGGCGTATCAGCTGGAGCTGATAACAAGTGCTCCTGACTGTTGCATCCACCTACGCTGACAGTTGAAGCAATGAGTCAAGGAGCACCACCAAACTGTGGACAGACTCCTTCAGGGGAAGTGTGACCCCATCCAGAACTGGCTGACATAACTCCATTCCTGGATTGGGGGTCCCTATTGCAAGTACCTCTGTCTTACCTGGATTCAGTTTGAGTTTGTTTTCCCTCATCCAGTCCATTACCGTCCGAAGATAAGCATTCAGAGGAGAGATGTCATCCTCAGTTGCTGCCTCAGCCCAAGACATAGAGAAGTATATTTGGGTGTCATCAGCGTACTGATAACACCCCACCCCATGTCTCTGGATGATCTCGCCCAGTGGCTTTGTGTAAATGTTAAATAGCATGGGAGACAGAATGGTGCCCTGAGGCCAAATTTTAGCTCTCTTTTAGAAGAGCAGCTGTCTCCCAGCATCACCATCTGGAATCTACCTGACAGGTAGGAACGAAACCACAGCAAAGCAGTACCCCCAATTCCCAGTTCTCCCAGGCGTTCCAGAAGGATGCTGTGGTCAGTGGTATCGAAGTCCACTGAGAGGTCCAAGGGCACTTTCCCCATCGGTGCCCAGATGGAGATCATTGACTAAGGCAACCATGGCAGTCTCAACTCCTTGTCCCATCCTAAAGCCGGTTTGAAATGGATCTAGAAAATCCGTTTCTTCCAAGACTGCCTGGAGTTGAATGGCAATTGCCTTCTCGATCACCTCGCTTAAAAACGGTAGGAGTGAATTAGGCTGTAATTGTTTTTATCCAGGGGGTCGAGGGAGGGCTTTTTCAAAAGTGGTTTAATCACTGCCTCTTTAAGGCAAGGTGGGAGGCAGCCCTTCCTGTAGATGTTGAATAGCACTGGGGATAGAATGGGACTGTGTGGCATACCATATAACCCTTTCTGAGGAGCAGCTATCCCTAAGCACCACCATCTGTAACTTACCTGAGAAGTAGGACTGGAACCCTTGCAACACAGCACCTCTGATTCCCAATCCCCTGGCGTTCCAGAAGGATACCATGATCAATCATATTGAACACCACTGAGAGGTCCAGGAGCACCAATAGAAATACACTCCCTCTGTCAATGTTAAGATGGAGATCATCCACTAAGACAGGGGTAGGCAACCTGCAGCCTGTGGGCCGGATGCGGCCCGGCGAGGCCTTGGGACCAGCCCCAGCCCGGTCCTGCTGCCGATTGCCGCCAGGGCCTTTGGCCTCTCGCGCGCAGGGGCAATTGTATATAGAAGCCTCAGAAACATGCATTTATATTAACATTTTTAAAAAAATCAGCAAATTTTTTCACGTGTCCTCCACTTTTTTTAAAAAAGTGTCCACCATTTGAAAATTTTGTCCTACATTTGTCCTGGTTTATTTATTTATTTATTTTAAAATTATTTAATTATTTATTTTTTGGCTTTGGCCCCCATTTGTCTGAGGGACAGCAACCCGGCCCCCAACTCAAAAAGGTTGCCTACCCCTGCACTAAGGTGACCATAGCAGTCTCAACTCTGTATCCTGCTCTGAAGACAGTTTGAAATGGGCCAGGGAAGTATGTGTCATGCAAGGTTGCCTGGAGTTGTTGTTACCTGCCCTCGAGTTGGCCTCAACTCATGGCAACCCTACAGATGAAACATCTCCAAGATCCTCTGTCTTCAACTGTTCTGCTCAGGCCCTGCAAATTTATGCTCATGATCTCTCTGATGGAGTCCATCCATCTGTCCTTTTTTAATGCTTCCCTCCACCTTTGCTAGCATTATTACTTTTCTAATAAGTCATGCCTTCTAATGATATGGCCAAAATACAATAGTCTCAGCTTAGTCATCTTACATTTCAGGGAGAGTTCAAGCTTGATTTGTTTCAAAACCCATTTGTTTGTCTTTTTGGTTGTCCATAGTAGCATTCTTCTCCAGCACATCTCAGATGAGTTGATTTTCCTCCTGTCTGCTTTTCAAACTTTCTAGCTCTCACATCCATATATGGTGATGGGGAAAACAATAATTTGTATGATTCTAACTTTAGTGCTCAATTGAATATCTTTACACTTTAGAGTTTTATCTAGTTCTTTCATGGCTGCCCTTCCCAATCCTAATCTTCTGATTTTTGGACTGCAATATCCATTCTTATCAATGTTTGATCTGAACTATGAGAATTCTTTGACTATTTCAATTTCATTGTCTACTATGAATTGTTGTAATTCCTCTGTGGTCATTATTTGTGTGGCATATGTGAGGGATTTTAACTGCAAAATGGTTATTAAAAGTGACACAGAAAGTTACTAAAGGTTCTAAGATCAGGTTCAGTGGGGAGTTAGACTTCTCACCACCCTGAACAACATTTCCTTCATATGAGTATGCCTTTCGCTAGGCTTCCTCAACTGGCTGCCCTTTGTATGGTTTATACTGCAGGTTCCATAAACCCTGACTGAGTTTGTACTGATGGTATAAGTACAGTTTTCTGAAAAGTTTTTTTTTTTAGGCAAAGCAGTTGGACTGTGTGTTTCTGAAACAATGCAGATGATGTAAAATGGTGGATATGGCAATGTAAAAGCAGTGAGTAGATCATGGCTGTAATGAGTTTTGTATTGCATCACTACAGCTTATGCTCCATTATTTTATTTTGGCAAGTAGGCATGATCAAAATGAAATGATATTTGACTTTATAATATGTGGTACTGTGGTTAAATTTACTGAATTAAATCTGTTTAAAATCACATTTCATTTTTGGGTTGGACCAATCTCTTATTGATTTGTACCTTCTTTGCTGTGTTGGCCATAGAGGTGTAAAAGGAGGAAATATGAAAACAAGAATCTGCACCAAGGTCATACCGCCAGATTTCATTAATAAAGTGAAGTTTACCTGGCCCATTCCAGCTCCCTTAAAAGAAAAGGGAAATGAAAAGTGTCATTTTTGCCTGAGGGCTGTCAAGTGCTTTGGGTGACTGGGACCAGAAACCACAACTTGGGTCATAAATCATTTGACTGGCATGAAGTCTAATCAACTATTGTTCCTTAGTAACTAACACTGATGACAATCTACCTTTATGGTTCAATGAATGGTGTGTTGTATGCATGGAAATTTAGAAGGGCTGGTTCAAAGTCCTGTTCACTCATATGCTGGGTAGCAGCTAAAATATCATAATTAGCCTAAGCCTTTGCAAAGTGAAAGCAGACAGACATGAATCTTGAAGAAGTCCAGATTCACTTTACCATTGTTCATTTATCAAAGACTCTGTCCATAAACATTTATCTGCAAACAGAGGGATACTATACTTGAGAAAGTAGATTTTGTATCACTATATGCTGGAAATTCTTTTTCTAAGTGTTTAAGTCCCTGCCCCCAACACAATGGAAAGCAACCTGACTTGGCATCAGTTGAAATGCTTTGTCTGTTCCAATGACTATGTTTGTCTCCACTCCTAAGAATATAGGGACTGGATGCACTCCTCTCTCATATAGCCTCATGTTGCATAGATGTAGACAGTTCTTGGAGAAGGGTGCTTTGTATCTTCAAATGGAGACGCTATAAGTTATTGTCTCTGACTGTTTTACTGACTTTTCTTACTCAGCTTATGGCCACTGGTGGGCTTCACTTTTGGTCTACACCAATGCTACTGAAAGTGAGTGTCCCTAGTCCAGTGCTAGATCCTCCTGAGCGACTGGCTGTCAGTTTATGGAAAGTTTTTAGGAAAGAAAGAAATACATATGCTTAATGGGCAAAGGTTTAGTGCCAGTCCCTGGCACACTGGAAAAATAGTTGCCAGTCCTCCCCACAAGAAAGGCAGAGAAGCACTGGTCTACACCTACTTCCTGTAATATCTCAAAGCCAAAGGTAGATACACTGACTACCACACTGTCACTTTTCTTCCCCTGCATGTCATTTTACCATCTTTGCCTGATGAGAAAGTCTATAAAAAGTCAAACACTAATGTGATGTATTTTCTACCTTTTAGCTGGCCAAATAAAGCTACCACTACAGAACACATTTTGATTTTTGTTGTTTTCTTGTTTTATGGCCAACATGCCTACCCCTGCAATATTTTTAGCCTGACCAACATAGCTGCACTATAGAGATGTAAATATCCATCTGAATCTACCTTATTACCTTATTTTGTGGTACAGTGCAGTTGTGAAGACACGAAAGAATAGAATAGCTGAGCAGCCAGGAACTCAGCTAGCAGAGGCCTCTGCCACCAGCCAAGAACATAGTCTTCTGATGCTTGGGTGGCTGTGTAGCCAGGCAGCTATAGTTTTTACTACGGCAATGCTTGCTATTGTTCTTCCACTATGGCTTCAGTCTGGGGGGGAGGGGGGACCCATTTAATGTGTTTTGTTTTACTGTGAAATTCAGGGGTACAGACAGAAGAAAGCTGAGCATCTTTTTATTCTTTGTATGTGGCAAAGGAGACAACCTTGATCAGGGTATCGCCTCTCACTGCCCAGGCTAAAAAAGTGGCCCACATGACTGAAAGCAGATATTAGTTTTAGAACCTAGTCTTTTCTCTTGATTCTTCCTTTGCCTGTACCTAAGTTTGGTCCCTCTTGCTCATCTCTCCAGAGTTTCCATTTCCCTTGTTACTAATGTTTCCTACTCTTCTCTCTATACCTATATCTCTGTTTATATTTGATGAACATATTTTTTAAAAAAACCTTTTTGGTAGTTGCCATCATTTCTGTTTTCCTATTTGTGATCTCAAAGAGAGTGATACTCCCCCCTGAAATGCAAATGAGAAAAAGGGCAGACAAACCTTTAAAAAGGCTCCTTATGTCCTTTCAATCTGAACTTCTTCCATAGATTTGCATAAAGCACAGCCTTTCATGATTTGAACTAATGATTTCTTCAGTAGCCAAGATCTGGATGCTAAAGTCCTACACTATGCTCTCATTACCTTTATAAGTTTATAAATACCGAGCTTATATAGCTGATGCCATACAAGATTTAATTACCTTTTCAGCCAAAGCCTTTGCAGCTTCTGCTGCACCAAGGAGGTCTATCTGGCTTCAACACTGGAATATTGATTCTCTTTCCATGCACAATCTTTCCACAAAACCTTTGCAGGATCCCACCTCTTTGGGAAAGACTCCTTTAAGGATATTTTTGTTGGTACCAGGGGGAAAAAGAGAAAGCAGTGCCCCAAACTCATATTGTACTCATTCTTTTTGATGCGCCCCTAAGTGTTTTTAACAGAAGGTTGGGGATATAAGAGAGGGAGTTTTCTGAGAAAATCTGAATAGGATTACTGCTGTATGCATTTTAACAAACAGCGGTTTGTATAGTATGTGATTCTCTTTTAGTTTTCAGGCTAATTTTTGGTTACATGAGAAATGCGCTTCCATATGCTTCATTCAGTTCCTTCAAAGCAACATCCTTAACAGAAGGTTTTCTACACACACACATACACATACCATTACATGATGTCTAGATATTTCAGTATTGCATCCGCACTAGGACTTTAGGTTTTCCCCTTACATTTAATCAAGTGTCAAAAAACTGGCTCCAATGAGACGAAGGATAAAATCCTACAGTCCTATTGAGAAGGGCCTTCAAGGCTGGAGTAGTACAATTATTAGGCTTCTCACCTTTAAGATTACAATCTATGGGTATATTATTTATTTATTTGTTTGTTTGTTTACTTATTATGAGATTTATATCCCACTTTTCCTAAAATGGGATTCTGGCTTTCCATAATTCTTTCATTGATTTATTCTTTTGTATCTCACCATTTCCCCAGAGCTGGGACTCAAAATTGCTTACAAAAAGTAAAGCAGATGCACATCAAAGTTCATATCAGTAGAAATATGCACAAGTAAGAATATAAATAGAACTACCAATAGAATTAAAAGCAATTGACAAACATATCCATTAAAACAGTACAGTGCAAGTTCTTTCCCCATGAACAGTTAATTTTCATAGAATTCTAGTAACAAAAAAGCCTTCTCAAGGAAGGAGCCAGTCCTCCAGCTGTAAAAAGGAAGTTTCTGAGCCTGGGAGCAACCACCAAAAACATATTTTCCCACGTTCCCACCAGCCATGCTTGTGAGGTTGGTTAGAAGATGGAGAGTCTCCCTTAAAAATCTGATCAGGTTCAGATGGGAGAATATGGTCCTGGACAGGTTGCACAATACTTTACAGATCTTGACCAGCACTTTGAATTGTGCTTGGAAACAGTTTGGTAGGAAGCTACAGCTAATGGCACTACTTATTTCTATGAAGAAAAGTTCCTTTAAAAGTCTATAAAGAAGAGCTTCATTTTAGAAAAAAACTCAAAAGCAATAGCATGATTCTCAAAAGGTACAGTTACAGGGATTATGCTTGGAATCTATAATATGTATTAGCCATAATGATTCCATGGGAAGCAGCCTCCTAAGCCTTCATTTGTTATCAATGACACATGAGACTTTAGCGTTTTAGGGACATCTTAGGAGGGCATTACTGGGAAAACAGTTGTGAGCACTGGCAAGGATTAGTGTTCTTATATCAGCTATCCATGCTTGTCTGGATCTAGTCTTAACACATTTGTTTATCCTCTAAAGGAGAATGATTAGTGGCAATCAGAAAGCATTAGTTACTTGAAGCAACTAAATTAAGTGGTGACTGAAGTCACTTTTATCTCATTTAATGACTCAAACAAACAGAGGTGGACTGTTAAATGACTGCCTTCCCAGCCTCACTGTGCAATGGTGCAGTTTTGACTGTGCCTTAGTGCTCATTGTATTGCAGGAGATAACAGAGTATTCTGTAAATCACTCTGCTCTAAGCTTGTAAACTTTTATACTCTGCATTGCATGTGTCATTAAGCGGTTTGGGTTTGTGGCTTTGCTTGTGAATGGTTTGGTGCCTTTTATAAGGTGCCTTTTATAAGTGAGAGGATGCAAAGCTTGCCAAAGGCAGATGATTTCTCAAATGCATGCATGCCAAGTCCAGATGCACCCGCAGTAAACCCTTGTCTTCTCATCTTCTCTTCCAAACCAGTTTTCCTATCGATCTATATGGCAGGTGCTTGTTTTCACTGCAGTGGAACTTAAAACACTAAAATGTTAATCCTCTGTCACAGGGCTGGGATTTGGTTTTAGCATGGCAATTGTTCTTTGTTTTTAATGTTAAATTCCTTGGTTAGTCTGAACTTGAACAGGGCTTTCACTTCTCTAACTCCGTTTTCTTAAATGATCAAATAGTGAATTTCCAATAAAGTGGCTATTGAACTACTATGGTCCTGCCCTGGGAAAAAAGTAGGATGATGATGAATACTTCTTTATGAAGTACAGTATGGATATAGAGCCTTCATTGTTTCATTCTTTTTCACATCCTCTCAGAAATGTTCTCCTTACCTGGAAGAAATGAAATATATTTTCTGATGGTCTTGAGATAATTTTTGCATTTGAGATAACTGCCCAGGTTGAGTTGCTAAACTGCAGTAACTGGTCTCTTGCTACACTGATTTTTTTTTTAAATTAGAAGCATTGGATGGTGTTCTCTCACATCTTTCTCCAGCTAGCCTGTGCTTCTGTATTTGATTCCCCCCACCCCTCTCTGCTTTGCTTCACAAAGAAGGAAAATGGGAGATTTGTGCAGAGAAATGCTTATGCAAGAAACCTTCACAGAAAGCAAAGGGCTACTCCTCTCTCTGCCCTGGTGGAGAGAACTCATATGGAGGCTGGTAGGTTTTCAGCAGCTTGTCCTGGAGCCCTTTTACACTACAGAGTTTTAGCATTATGATTCTATTTTAAGTGTCATGGCTGCACCCTATGGAATCATGAGATTACAGTTTGGCAAGCCACTACAGTTTAGCTAAAAAAATTTAACGTGTGTGTGTACATATGTGCCTTCAAATCACCTGCTGACTTATGGTGATCTCATTGATTTCATAGGGTTTTCTTAGGCAAGGAATACTCAGATATGGTTTCCACTTTCCTCCTCTGAAATATAGCCTATGGCACCTGTTAGGTCTTCATTGGCCTCCTTCTAAGTATTAGCTGGGCCTAACCCCGCTTATCTTCCAGCTTCAGATGGGATCTTGTGCCCTCAGGATATTTAGGCCTTATTAAGAATTCTAAATATTCCTTCCTAAAATATATTACTGTAATTGTGTACAGTGAAAAGGCCGCAATGTGTGGAGGTAAACTCTCTCATCAAGAATTATAATTTTTTTTGTGAATATTCCCTGCATCATTAGAGAACAGTCTTGTACTTGGGACACTCTGGCCCGGTACAGACTGCCATAAAGTGGCGTACTGGCATCAATTCTAGGGTTAGGGAGTGCGCACCAACCACATGCTCCCTAACTCTAGTATGTGCAGGTGGCGTAACAATGGTGGCGTCCCGTTCATATGGGTGCTGCCATTATAATGTAAGCACCGCGTGGCATCTGCACGGTGTAGTGCATCACTTACATCATGAGTGTGTCACTTGCGTACTCGCAACATCATTGCGGCATCACTTACATCATGAGTGTGCCTCTGCAGTGATGGCGCACCGTTTCAGGGCTGCGCCATCCCTACAGAGGAAAATAGGCTGCCGGCAGGCCGCTGCCGGCAGGCCGCCCTTTTTGGGCAGTCTGTCCCAGGCCTCTATTTCAAGTGTAATTTAAAGATAAATATTGATTTTTTAAAAAAGAGAAAAGAATTGCCATTAAAGTTTAGCAGTGGGACAGCAAAACAAGTAGGTGCTCATGGGCAGTCTTACCCATAATGATGAGATACACTGTATTTCTACTTGTATTACAGTAATTACTTATACACTTGCATCTATACGTATATGTTATCAAGTCCAAAATTATTTAGATATGCATCCTCTTTTCCTTCTTTTTTGGTGATACATTTCCTTTTTTCAGTGATGTCTGCCCTAGTTACTAATTTGATAAACTGAATACGTCTGACCTAGATTAACCATAAAGAAGCAACTCTAAAATAAATTTAAAAATCACCCTGTCCAGATTTATGACAGAGTTTATATTTTTATTTATGACATTTATGTGGCATCCTATAATATAAAGCTCTTCAGGTGCCTTACAATAAAAGAAACATAAAATCAGTTGAAATACAAAGCAGAACACGAAACTATAAATTCAAAAGCATAAAATAGAACAACTACAGAAAATTCAGAACAATCTCAACATTAAAAACATGGATTTGTAAAACTGAGAGTTCCAATGTACATGAGTTATTTAAGACCAGGGCATATAGAAGAGTGTTTACCTGATGTGAAACACACCAAGAGGGGAATGGTGCTGGAACTCTTAAGGAAATCTATTCCATAACTGGGGTGCCATTACCAAAAAGGTCCTGCTCCTGTTTGTTACTTAGTTCACTTCATTCAGTGGTATTTCTTCAATTTATTGTTGAAAGTGGTTGACCCACTGTCTGATGAACAATCCAAAATCTAGCCAGTTTAAGCTGTAATCTGTTTGGAGCAATCTCATAGCTGTATCTGTGCCGAGCACAGCAGAGTGTGTGTTTGGCCCAATTTCTGTACATTTTGGATAATGCAATCTCATTTTCCCATCTCTAAAACCTGCCTAGAAATAATATGATTTTCCATGGCTGCAGACAAATAATTTAATTGCTTTCTCATTTGCTCTCCCTACCTTAAAACTTGGAGCAAAGCCTATGGTGATTTTTTTTCCTGTACAGTGGGTGATTTCCTTCCTTGCTTCGCTGAGAATTTATCATGCTGCCCTGCATTTGCCTCAGAGACTCACTTTCCTTAAGATAACTTCTTCTGACAAGGTTTAATTTGCCTAAGCAGCTGATAAAGTGTAAAAAGAAGTTTCCTCTGGCATTTTGATTAATCTTCGGAACAGGACCAACAAAGTCAAATGAAACCTCTCAACCAAGTTAAAAATTTCAGCTGGATCACAGCAGGTTGTATGTTGCCTTGACTTCCGCCTGCCCATGTTAAATAAGCCATGTTCCCCTCCCCATTGTCTGTCTGTGGTTCCATTACATATCTACAGGGTTCCAGAGTTTAGCACTAGGGAATTCTTGCTCATCCCTATTAATATTAAATTATAAGGGGCCACAAAGCTGCATTTTATTCTTTGCTTTTTGATATCTTCTGTAGGTCTGTAAAATGAATACCCAGCTTGTTGGCTAACACACTGTAAACTGCTTAGAGAGTGCTTAGCACTATAAAGTAGTATAGAAATGTAAGTGCTATTGCTATTGTATGAAACTGCTTAGTGAAGTCATCAGGCATTTTGTGATAGGGTGTCATCAGTATGACACTCAGCTCTATATCTCCTTCTCATTGGAATCATTTTGGATGGTACAGAAACTAAACTAGTGCTGGGACATTTTAATGAACTGGATAATGGCAAATATACAGGATAACCTGAATACTAATAAGGTGGAGACTCTGTGGACTGGTAGTTTTCACGTTGCAGGTCTACATAAATGATCTGTCCTGGATGAGGTTGCATTCCTTCTTGTGAGTACTCCTGGACCTGTCTTTGTCACTTTGCCAAAGTGCTTGAGGTCAGCTTCAGCTCATCTACCAACTATAGCTTTTTCTGGACATAAATAACATAGCCACAGTAGTTTGACTCAAACTTGAGTCAATGATGTGATGTAGCAGCTAAAAAAGCCAATGCAGTTCTAGATTGCATCAATAGTAGTATCTAAATCAAGGGAAGTAGTACTACCACTCTATTCTGCTTTGGTCAGGCCTCACCTGGAATACTGTGTCCAGTTCTGGGCACCACAATTCAAAAAGCACGTTGAGAAGTTGAAGAATGTCCATAGGAAGGTGACCAAAATGGTGAAGGGTCTGGAAACTATGCCCTAAGAAGAGAGACTTGGGCCCAGTACAGACTGCCGGTTTGCGGCGGCCTGGGACCAAAATTAGGACTTGGGATTGCAGAGTATCCTCAAGCTCCCGTGCCCTAGCATGTGGCATCATGGTCATGGCAGCCTCCCATCCACATGGGGGCCGCCATGATGACACAAGCATTGGCACAGTGTCTGCACATCGCAGTGCTGCGCTTGCATTATCGATGCATGACAGTTTACCAATGTTGCACTCATGGCGTCTGCCTTGGGAACAACCCCCTCCTGTGCTTTTAGAGGGTTCTTTTGGGGTGTGGAGGAACACAGTGTGGTTTGGCTGCTGCAGTGTCCCTCAGCAGCAAAAATGGGTGCCTCCAGCCTGCCCTTTCGGGGCGGTCTGTCAAGCCCCATAGGGAGCTGAGTATGTTTAACCTGGAGAAGAGAAGGTAAGAGATCATATGATAGCCCTATTTAAATGTATTGAGGCTGAAGCAAGCTTGTTTTCTGCTGCTCCAGAGAACAGGACCTAGAGCAAAGATTTGAAACTAGAGGAAAAGAGACTCCACCTAAACATTAGGAAGAACCTCCTGACTGTAAGAGCTTTCTGACAGTGAAAC
>NC_056525.1:50169913-50239731 GCF_019175285.1 Sceloporus undulatus
ATCCTCTTTTAACGGGATTGAGTCCTTTTTCCATTGTTTTGCATATGACATCCTAGCTGTAGTGAGCATGTACAACAAAATACGTTTCTTTATTTTTTCCTTTCTTAGATTTCGGTCAGGGATCATATTTAATAGAAAGAAGAGTGGGTCGAAAGGTAGTGGTTCCTGAGCCATCTTTTCCATTGATTCATGTATCGACCTCCAATATTTTTTCACTCTCTCACACTTCCACCACATGTGGTAGAAATCTGCTTCTGGTCTTTTACATTTCCAGCATTCAGAGTTCCACGTTTTGTATATTCTCGTAAGTTTTTCTGGGGACAGATGCCATCTATGGAACATTTTGAAGAAGTTATCTTTGTAATCCTGACATAAGGTGAACCTATTTGAATCTTTCAGAGTTTTCTCCCATTTCTCCAAACTGATCTCTTTTCCTACATTTTGAGCCCATCTAATCATAGTATTTTTTACTGTCTCTTGTTCCAAAGGATCTGATCTATTCCTTCTTTATTTTCTTTAATCCCTCTTTCTGAATTGTCTTTCTTGTATCTTTCCCATAACTGTCTGTGTAGGAACCAGTCCATATCTGTATTTTCTTTTTTTATTTGGTCCAAAGTTTTAAATCCTATATCCTTGTTATTTTTACCTGATATTAATTGCTTATATGTTACCCATGGGGTAGTCCTATTTTTTCTTGTTCTGTTGTATAGAGCTTCTTGTGGAGAGGTCCACATTGGTAGTTCTCTATAGAATCTTCCTTTGATTTTCATCCATGTGTTGAACAACGCCTTCCTTATGATATGATGCATAAAGTCTTGATTATCTCTTGATTTGTTATACCACATAAAAGCATGAAACCCGAATCTCATGTTTGTGCTCTCCAAGCAAAGCAATTTCTCGTCCTCTAATCTCACCCATTCTTCCAGCCATTGCAAGCATGCAGCTTGAAAATAGATTTTTAAGTTGGATAGTGCTAGACCTCCTTTCTCAATGTCATCCGTCAAGATCTTCCATGCGATTCTGGGTTTCTTTCCTTCCCACAAGAACTTATTTATCTCTCTTTGCCAATTATCTATGTGTTTCATGTTGTTTATTACTGGTAAGTTTTGGAACAAGAATAGCAGCTCAGGTAGTTTCTTCATCTTGATAATCGCCACCTTGCCTGCCAATGATAGACGTATTTTATTCCTTTTTCAAAGGCGCCTTCATTTTAAACTGGTTTACAAGAGCATTCAGGGTTAAAATACCCTGATTGAGGTAGTGGGCACTTGCTTCCGGAGGGATTCCGGGGGGGGGGGGGGGGGGGGGACTGAATCTTCCCAGTTTCATCCAGCGCAAAAAGGTCAGTATGAATGGGGCCCTAGTTTGAATTTAAGATGTTTGTGATAACATTTAAATTCCTAAACATTTTGGGATCCTGATACATGAAGGAGTACCTCTCTGTATATTCTTGCCTGAACATGGAGGTCTGCTGGCAAGATCCTCTATATCCCATCAGTGAATTCAATATACTGTGTGAGGATATGGAAGTGGGCTTTCTCAGCTGTGGCACCCCAGCTGTGCTGATTTCATGTAGGTGCCAAATAAAACACATTTTCTTTGTGACCCTAAGACAAAGCTATCACAGGGTTTTCTTAGCAGGTTTCTTCAAAAGGAACTTCCCATTGCCATCCTCTGAGGCTGAGAGAGTATGGCTTACCCAAGATCACCCAGTGAGTTTACATAGCTGAGCTGGGATTTAACCTTGGTCTCCAGAGTTATAGTCCAACGCTGAAACCACTACACCACACTACACCTTAAACCTATCCCCTAAATAAGTTCAGTACTTTGAATTACAACTTTAAAGTCTGAAATAAACAAAGAATGAATTTACTTCACCCTTGACATGAAAACATCATTGAGTGTCCACTGTCATCGAATAGCAATCTCCAGTACATTGGGAAACTGTGAGTTGCTACCGCTATTGCTACTGCTACTGTTACTGCTGTCACTACTTTCATTTATACTCTGCCTTTCCCCAAAGTAGGAATTTCAAGTGAGGTAAGGGGATAACTTAACGAATGCTGGATAGGCTGCAGTGAACACACAGGTCATACCTTCCTTCCATGGAAGGAAATTGCTTTGGAGCTACCACTGATCTATCATCTACCAATTGAGGCAACTGCTTAATACCAGGCCCTACTTAACAGGTTGCCTAATAGCTGCCAGCAATAGTGATTGCTAATGTTCAGCTAGTTAGCAGGAATGTACTTTGGTTCAAATCAGGTTCTTTGTGTCAAAATTCTTTCCATGCTTTTAGTTAAAGCTCAAAACTCCCACTAACATTAGTTGAATTGTGAGTTGACAGTTTCTTTGTGGTCTTTTGTCAAAGTTTTGCTAGTTGTAGCTAGTTTATCTTCTCTCTCTCTTTCTCTCACCTCATTTTCTTCCCCATGGTGCTGACAGATAGTCTTTTGGCTGCATCTCTCTCCTCCCCACCTCTCCAAATTACTCAAGATGTCTGGAAAGCAAAAGAAATTCCTGCTAATGGTGTCAAAGTTCAACATTCTCCACAGTAAAAAGACATAATGTTTCTTGCTTGTAAACTCACAACTCTGATTGAAATTCTTGGGGGGATTTTTATTTTCGAAAGCTAAAATAAGAGCCTTGCTAATTAATGTTTTAATTGTCTGCTGAGCCAAACTACACAGGGGCGGATGAGGCTGAAATAAATCCCCTCTCTCCACAAATGCATTTTTAAAAAATCATTTCCAATCTGTTTATGAATCAGGTGGAGATATCATGCTGCCATTATGGAAGAAAGTTCCATAGTAATGATTGCCTGGCTTTGCTGTTTCTTTTAGTAAAGGGGCTGTCAAAACAAGCAGTCAGAAAATCAGTGCTTTTTCATGATTCTCTGTTTTTTTTGCCAATTGGATAATTTCTTTGGTAGAAGAAACATAAAATATTCATTGATGGCAAACCACGGATCACCACAACATTGACTAGGTTTGTTTGCTCATAGGTATTGCACAGTTACAAGCTCTGCTTTGCAGGAGAAACCAGAAGAGAGGAACGTAGTAGACACCCTTGTGAGTTCTGGGGCTACAGTAGCCTCCTTTTGAAGGTAGATGGCCTGTGTTGCCCATGAACAGTTTAGGTTGTACGCAGAATTGCTGGCAATTCACTGAACAGTAGAAAAGCCACTATCAAATACATGCAATTGTCACATTTGTAACATTTACTTAATTGATGACCACTTAACGCCACCTCTTAACTGTTCCTGATGCTCAGGACAAAATAATAAAACAGATTGTGATTTTAAAGTCAAAATAGTGCTTCTTAAAACTATTTGATATGTGGGACTACCTGGGTTCTCTCCCCCCCCCCCCCCACCATATTTGGGCCCACTGTCTACAAATATTTCTTGCTTTCCTGGAAATTTGATGTGGGATGACAGCCAATGGCTTGCAGATTGGCAGCATTCCATGGGCAATAGCATGGAGTAGTGCTGGGCTAAACTTCAGAACATAATAGTTGAGTATGCAGGGAATTAGTAGAAGTTGAGTCACACATTTTGCAGCCAGTTAGCATGGATGAAATGAAAATTCATTGGTTTCCCAAATGAGATTAATTTTGCAGTTTCTAATTCCTTGGGAAACTCGCAAGAAGAAAAAGTTACCTACACTTTGCAGGAAGTTTTTGTTCCCAGCAGTGCATTTTTCAGACTGCACAAGATTATGGGAAGTTGTGCAGCTTTGTAGTAAAAACAAAAACAAAAAAACCAACCCCATGGCTTTTTGCTACTAATGAAAACTGCAGCATTTAAAGCCCCCCTCTCCCACCTACATTGTACCTTCACTACCTACTTTGTAAAAGTGTGCAAAATGCAAAACTGAATTGCACACTATAGGCTGTAATAAAGGGCATATCTTAATTTTTGTCATGAAGGACAGAAGCTTTGCTTTGGAGATAGTCACTATAGGGGACTTAAATATTAGCTGAATAATTAGCTGGGTTACGCAGACCCTGGGACCATCTCTGTGTATACAGAGGTTGAAGACAAGAAGAACTGCAAAGGCAAACTTTCAATGAAGTGTATTTTATTTTACAAGGGAAACATCAACACACACACTCTTCACAATCACTCACACAAGGACACAAGAACTGAGAAACAAAAGCATTAGCATGGAACAGAATTAGGCCTTCTAATGGAGATACTGCACCTGTTTGGATGCTGCTTTTCTTGAAGATGTTCAGATGTGATGGCAGTGGGCACTCAGTTGCTCCCAGGCCACTGTGAGTTTGGTGAGTGAAAGAGGGGTTTAGCAAAGTGGAAACCTACAGCACTTCTGCCTGCAAACCAAGCTAATCCAATGAACAAAGAAAAAGTCTCCAAATTTATAGAGATTTTGTGCCCTGGTATCCAGAGGACTGATGGTGGCCAAATGGTTCTGAATCTTTGATATGGGTAAATTACTTTTTGAAGTATGGTCTTCTGAAGGTGTGACATGGGGGTGTTCCTGCAGTGGATAGCTCACAATGCCAGGTAGATGGAGTTGCTTACTCCAACCAGAGAGATGCCATTGTTTCATAGCTAGTCTTTTCCTCACCTCCTCTGACATGTCTGGAACATAAATCCTCTTGGCGACTCCTAAGCTAGCTGAGGTACCTGATCATTTGCACCTCATGGTATCCACATTAAGATCATAGAAGCTGAGTTTATAACAACTGTGATATCAAATGAGGAGGGATAGGTTTAAGCATCTCTGACTGGAAACAAAGGAGAAAGCAGAGGAATCTTTCAGAAGTGATACAGTTCACAATGAGAGCCAGCGTGGCATAGTGATTTGAATGCTGGACTAGGACTCTGGAGATCATGGGCAAGAAAACTCAATGAGTGACCTTGGGCAAGTCACACATTCTCAGCCTCAGAGGATGGCAATGACAACCCCCCTCTGGAAAAAATGTGCCAGGAAAACCCAATGATAGCTTTACCTTAAGGTTGCCATAAGTCAGAAACAACTTGAAGGGAATTTTGGCATCTTGGAATAAGCTTTCAAGTGGTCTCTAGAAAATTCAAAATGTTTCTGTTTAGTTATGCAAGGCTTAACTCAGGGGTAGGCAATCTTTTTGAACCGGGGGCCGGGTTGCTGTCCCTCAGACAACTGGGGGGGCTGAAGCCAAAAAAATAAATAATTAAATAATGTTTAAAAAAATTAAATATATAAATAAACCAGGACAAATGTAGGACAAAATTTTCAAATGGAAGACACTTTTTTTAAAAAAATGGAGGACACGTGAAAAAAATTGCTGATTTTTTAAAAAATGTTAATATAAATGCATGTTTCTGAGGCTTCTATAGACAATTGCCTCCAAAGGCCCCGGCGGCAAGACCGGGCTGGGGCCGGTCCCAAGGCCTCGCTGGGCCGCATCCGGCCCATGGGCCGCAGGTTGCCTACCCCTGGCTTAACTGATGTAGTTGTTTCACTTCACATGAGCATAATGTATTAAATTTAAATAAGAGGTTTGCTGAAATGTATTGAGTAGTTGTTCTTTAATTGCAGTGTAGGGACCTATCCCTATTCCTTGCATATTATTTCTGCCTCTGATATTAAAGTTTCTGTTAAGGAAGCAAAGCCCAGGAAAACATCTACAGTGGTACCTCGGGATACGAAATACCCAGCTTACGAATTTTTCGGGATACGAATAAATCCCATAGGGATTTATTGTTTCGGGTTACGAAAGTTTTTTCGGGTTACGAAAAAACTCCGCGCTGTTTTAAATGGAGCCGCGGCAGAGCCGCGGCTTTTTTCCCCATTAGCGCCTATGGCAATTCGGCTTACGAAGGTTTTTCGGGTTACGAAATTAGCCGCGGAACGAATTAATTTCGTAACCCGAGGCACCACTGTACTTTGTTAACTGAAGTATACTTCTACAGGTAACCCTAATCCTATGCAGTGGCATTGCCATTCAGATATTACCCAGAGCCAGGGCAGGGCTTCCAGGGGTGGGGCCAAAAGGCTGTCACCCACTCCCCTGTAATGTGCTGCTCTACTTGTGAGTAGAACAGGGCATGGCAGGGGGCTGCCCTGCGCCATTCTACTCATGTGTAGAGCAGTGTGTAGCAGGGTGGGAGTGTGCCCAGCCCCCTTCCCTGACACACATCATTCTACTCATGTGTAGAGCAGCATGAGGGAGGGAGGGGGGCTGAGCATGCTTCCTTGCTGCCCCATGTCACGCCAAATTAATCAAATCAATTCAAAATAACACTGTTCTTATCCCGCTATCTGAATCGCTTTATTCATCGTTCCCATCTGGTTATTTAAATCGAAGTTTTTACCTGCAAGCGTTCCTACTTGGCATGAAATCGGTGTTTAAATAAAGCGATTCTTCTCCTCCATACCTTATTTGGAGCTGTCAATCAATAGTACGTCAGAATGACGTAACGTTAATCCGGAATATTTGGAAGCGATTTATCTTTTGGCATCGTTTCCATTTCATTGACAGCCAGGGAGAATCCCTTCAGAGAGCCCAGAGATCAATGGGAGAGGCTTCTGGCAAAGCGAATTAGAGGAACCCAAGCTCTTTCCAGAGGAACTATGGGAGAATCCCTTCAGAGAGCACAGAGATCAATGAAGGAGGCTGCTGGAAAAGCAGGGAGGGAGCACTCTTCCCAAAGATTCTCTTTCCAGGGTTGGAGGAGAAGGCAAATACCATTTGGGGAGAAAAGCTCTATCCCCCCCCCCAATTGATCAGAGCCCTTCCCTGCCTGGGCGAGATCAGATGCCTCCTCGCGAGGAGCCTTCCCTTCCTCCCCCAAGGACAGCCCCCATCGCAGTCCGCTCCTCCCATCCATCTAACCCAATTCAAAGGCTGTTGTTCCTATTTAAATGCTCCGGTTCCTAACTCGAAACAATGGAAAAACGTAGGTCGGACCCTAGTGTTTTTTTAACACGCGTTAAATGAGGAAAACTCGATTTAAATTTTTATCCCACTCTACGATTCGATTTGTAGTGGGGACGATTGCGGGTTGCTCTAGAACCGTTCTAGGTTTAAATTGGATCCTAATAGGAACGCCACTCCTTGGATTCGATTTAGAACGCGGGGTTTCACCTAGTGGGAACATCCCCTTCAAATTACAATGGAAAAAATTTCAATGGGAACGAGAACATGGGTCATAAAACCCTGAGTCCATTTGCACCCCTTTGTAATGGGAATGAGGGACCAGATTCGAATACGACTCAGAAAAAAGATTCGAGTCAGAATCGCAGTGAAATACGTCGCTTTATATGCCCAGTGGGAATGGGGCCTGTGTCATTCTCCTCATGATGCTGTTCTCATGAGGAGAATGAGGTGGTGGCACCAAGGTCTGTTTAAATCGCCCTGTTTAAATATTTGAAAGGATGTCATATTGAAGAGGGAGCAAGCTTGTTTTCTGCTGCTCCAGAAAACAGGACCCGGAACAATGGATGCAAGCTACAGGAAAAGAGATTCCACCTGAACATTAGGAGGAACTTCCTGACAGTAAGGGCTGTTTGACAGTGGAATGCACTCCCTCGGAGGGTGATAGAGTCTCCTTCCTTGGAGGTCTTTAAACAGAGGCTGGATGGCCATCTGTCAGGGATGCTTTGATTTGGATTTCCTGCATGGCAGGGGGTTGGACTGGATGGCCCTAGTGGTCTCTTCCAACTCTATGATTCTATGATTCTATGATTCTATGATTCTAGGTGGGGAGGTGTGGCCAGGTGTCACCCCACTTCTGGAGAGTCACTCACTGTAGTCTACACACACACACACACCCCTAGCAATGCCACTGATCCTAAGCAGTGGAAATGTGGTTGGAGACATTTCTCCAGGACAAAGAATTATTCCTCCTGAACAGATGTGCAACTTTTGCAGTGTTTGCAATACAGGAAAAGAATGAAGCTATGCAACCTTTGGGCATTTGAGAGGAATTTTTGGCCTCTTGATATCTGCTCTTGCTTTCTGGTTGGCGTTTCAGCCTTCCTGTCTTTGGTACTGAAAGCTCCAGTTTCCAAGGATGGCTGTACCAGTAGTGTACCAAGCATGGCTTGGTGGATGCAGCCTGCCCCAGGTGAAGCAATGAAGGGGTGCATGAAGGTGCACCACTATTTGAATTGCACCTCTGCTTACCAACTGACAGCATGTGTTCCCCTTCAGATATTCTAGCCCTGCAGCACCTAGGATATGTTGTCAAATTGTTGCTACTATGTGCACAGGCATAAGGCTATAAGTGTGTGTGTGTGTGTGCGTGTGTGTGTGTAGACTCAGAGAGATATCGCTTGCAGACGTCACACACCCACACACCCACTAACCATACCTTTTCTATATGGGTAGCTCTAATTAAGGAATGTTGGGGTAAAGTGGCAATTTTTCTCCCTTTACTCCTTTTTTCCTCCTGAAATTCTTAATGTGCCTGTGGCTTAACCCTTTCATTCTCCAAACTCTGTTCTGTAAGGCAAGCTGGAATCTGAAAGTAAGGTCTTATGGAGGCTGGATGACGTATTTAAATTTATTTAGGGCTGATCCCTGTCTGCTTATTAAAACTTTGGTATGAAAAGAAGGAAGGAAGGAAGGAAGGAAGGAAGGAAGGAAGGAAGGAAGGAAGGATGGAAGGGAAGGATTCTGCCACTTCATCATATGCATCTTGATTCTTCAAGTATCATTGGTGCTTACTATCAAGTTGATGTGCATTGGAATTGGCAACCTTTAAAATTCAGAATAAAAAGAGATGGGGCTTGTAATGTGAAAGTAAGCTCTTCACCAAATCAAATTTAGACCAAAATTAGTTAAGAAGTCAAGGAAATGATACATATCTAAAAAACCTCACCACACTCAGGAAGAGAAGGAGAGTTCTTTTAGGAGGGAGGGATTTTAAGTGAAAATTAAATTAGTTTAAAGGTGTTATCTTTAGAGGACCACCAGGTAGCTATTCACAAGCTAGAAAGGTATTATTCCATCATCATTATCATTATTATTAAAGTAGTAATTGACAGCAAGATTCTTCTTATTCAGATTATTAGAGTGAGACCATGAGGCTTACTTGGCAGGAAATTCAAATGAAATTAAAAGCTACACCAGCGTGATGTTGAATTAGGACTCTGGAAGACCAGGCTTTGAATCCCCAGGCATGGCTCACATCTCCCATCAGTCCCAGTCAACATAAGCAGCATATACTAATGGGATTTTTCCTCCCCTTTCTAAGCAATCTTACATGTGACTGCACTCAAACCCCCAATGATTTTTCTTTATAGAATTTCATGTCCAAGTAAACCTGTTCAGATTTCAAGACAGTTGAAGCCTATGTTCCTGTGCATACTCAGAGTTCAGATGGACTTAGTTCTGAGTAATGACACATATGGACGTTCACTTATAATTATATAATTTAAGTATGTAGCTTCGCTATGTTCTACCGGGCATGATATTCATTGTATTCAGTGTACATACAGCCCAATGTTACAGTCCTAACCATATTTGCCTGGAAATAACCTGGACCCTGATCTATAGTTCCTAGGATCCCCCAGCCACTATGCTCATTAATCATTCAGGCTGGGAAATTCCCTGTGCTTTAGTCCTTTTCGAAACTGATTGCATCCAGACATGTGAGACTTTTTTTGAGTAAACATGATCATCCAATCAATGGCTCCATGGATGGTGAAACAAGCAGAAAATCTGCCTTCACAAGTGTTTCAATTTTCTTAAATGCCCACAGTTTTCCCCACATCAGTTAATGATGGCTTGGTTTGTATATGCGTGTTTTCTTTGAACTTTTTAATTTGGCAAATTTAGGGAAGCTAACTGTTAATAATGGGGAGAAAGAAACTATGGTGGAAGTGGCCTGGTGAATGATGGGCCTCTGATACTCAGTATTAATGTTTCCAAAATTTCAGTGAGATTAGCACAACTTGCAGCTCTTCAAAGGACACTCTGAGAGGGTTAGATTCTCCCTTTCCTCAAGAGTGTTAAAAAATTATCTGTCCTAGGTGTCAAAGACACTAGGTACACCACTGGGCTGGGCTGTTCTGAGAAAAAAGAGCATGCTTTGTGATAAATTTCATTATTTTCTAGGTTAGTTGTTCAGTGTCCTTCATTAGAAGGAAAAACATTTTCTGAGTGTCTCAAAACCTCAGAAACAAAAAGTGATGAGTAATGCTTGACTCCTGCTAGAACAGGAAAAACCAAAATTTACCATCACTACCATTGTGTTTGTGCCAGTCACCATGGTAAAATAAGAAAACTGCATAGGAGAGGCATGTCTGGGGATCCCCAATGGCTGATCCCCTAGATAACAATAGTTGCTTGTTGTTAGGTTTCCTGGATATTCTGGCAACCATATAGTAAAATACACCGAAAAGCTGAAAGCAAGAACAGTTTTCCCCTCTCCAAAAAACATTTAGGTCTGATTCATACAAGATCTCTTTTTGCATATAAGCATCACTTATATAGTGGTAACCATTTACCTTTACAGATGATGAATGTATATGTTTTTATTTTAGCACTCAGTACATGCTGAAATAGTTATTGTATTCATTAAATGTCATGGTAACAATCTTTAATGAGTTTCACAAACGAGCTTCACATTCACACAATCACAGTTTGGTATTTAAATGAATAATGGGAATTCTGCTGGATGTATCAAAGCACCATGATGCACCTTCATAGCGTAGGATGTTTTTGTGTCTGCTACTGAGAGAGAGAGAGAGAGAGAGAGAGAGAGAGAGATGCATCCAGGAAACAAGGGTGCTTATATAGGAAACAGAAATAAAAATAAAGCAAATCATAATCAAATGAATAAATAGATTAGTAAATAGATAAATACTGCAATATTTGTCTTCTCGGTCTGCACTTAAAGGTCAGATTTCGGCCACCTTTCTGTGGGCCCATACAGACAGGCCAAAATAAAGCTGCTTCAGATCACTTTGGAGGTATGCTGTTTAAATGATGCATGCAACCTAAGAGGCCAGAAGCCACACCAAACCTACGCTCCAGCGCTCCAGTCATAACGACTGGACCACAGCTTTGGCACAGCTTCTGGCCTCTTAAGATGTGTGTGTCATTTAAACAGCATACCTCCAAAATGACCCAAAGCAGCTTCATTTTGGCCTGTCTGTATGGGCCCTATATTTCAATTAAAGAAATGGAGAAGCAAATATTTTGCTTTAAGGGATTTTATACTGTTATGCAAGCAAACTGTGGGTTCTTGGAATGTTTACCAGGAGTTTCTGGTAAGCCTTCCAAGAAAAGGTGAAGGAGATTCCTTGAAAGAAAAGGGAGATTCTCTGTCATATGAAGATGTAGAGTTGTTTTATCAGTTTGTATAATGCTTTGTATTAATGCTTTTCAAGCTACATGATGGACCAATAATTTATTCCCCACCACCAGGATCCAGTACAATCTTTGTGCATATTATTATTGGATTCACACAGTTCCCTGGAAACTCACTAGAATTATTGTTGTTGTGTGCCTTCAAGTCATTTCTGACTTATGGTGGCCCTAAGGTGACCCTATCATGGGACTTCCTTGGCAAATATTTTTCAGAGGAGGTCTGAGGATGAGAGTGTCTGATTTGCCCAAGGTCACCCAGTGGGTTTCATGGCTCAGCAGGGATTTGAACCCTGGCCTCCAAAGCTGTAATGCAAAACTCAAACCACTACACCACACTGGCTCTCACCAGAGACTCACTAGAGACCAGCAGTCAATGGCTCACAGAACAGCACTTGTCCATAGATTGCCACTTTGGAATAGCATTGTTTTATAAAGTGCAAAAGGACAGATCCCAGCCCCAGAGAATGTTTAACTGACAATTCAGCAGAACTGAAACAACCAAGGAAAGGAGGCAAGTAAGGGTAGGAGGTAAACCAGAAAAGGCTATGCAATTAGTTCATTTGTACCTGTACATGTCTGGCTACAGGCTGAGGTACATTTGAGCATCTAGTGTGTTGTATGCACTTCAGATCACAAGCTCTCATCACAGCATAGCTTGGAATTAATTCATCATAGCAATGACTGTTCCCTGTATCAAATTCCATGGCAGGGGAAACAAGAGGCAGCAGTGCACAGAATTTTAACTCATGCCATGTCACTCGGGAATATTGACACATTATTCCCTTTGGGGGAATTTTTTTTCTTACTATAAATAAGAGGTGGTTGGAGGTTCCTCCCTTATTTCCCTCCTACTTTTCATGTTTTAAACAGATACAAGACCCTGTAGTACAACATAACAGAAAAGAGCAACTTGAATTAAAATAATGTATATTGTTCTAGCCAGAACACTGTTGAGGTGAGGAAAGGGCAAAAAAGGGTCAACCAAAATTATCAAGTGACTGGGGCAACTCATCCATAAAGAAAAAAATTGGGCTTTTCATATCAGGGAAAAAAGATCAAGTATGTTGGAGAATGTGAAAGATGGCAATGTATCTCACAAGAAGAGTAATTAGTATTTGCAAGCAGAAGATGAGGAACAACTACTCCAAACCACTATCACCATCTCCCACTGATAATAATAAAGAAATAAAACAGTCTTAGTTTCCCCCCCTATAAAATATATATGAAGTATGTTTAATTACACACACTAAAGGTTTTATAACATCTCATGGTGGGATGTTCTGCAACTTGTGCTCCTCAAACATGGGGAGTGATAGAAAGTACAGCAGGCTACACAATGTAGGATGTGCAAACTCAGACAAAGTGCAGACTAACTGCAGAGAATGGAATGGAAGAGAAGTGGCAAAAACAAATAAATAGAAAATAACATGAATACATGCTGAGCCTAATCTCTTAAAAGAGTTGCAAAACAGTGGCTTCTGGGTACAGGAATGCTAAAGTTGCTACCTTTAACAGAGTAATATGGAACTTAGTAGTGGGATGTAACTGGGGTGCAGAAAAGTGTGTATAATATGAGGAAAGTGAATGGTGGGAGTTTCTCTCTCTGTCTCTCCTAAAACTGGAAAGTTTCACAAATGGTTAAACTGCAAAATTGGAAGTAGCATGCTTTGAATGCCATGTGAAGGAAAACAATAGCGGAAAGGGGCTATGCGAGTGTGTCCTCCTTGTGGGCTTTCCATTGCAGCATGTGTAACGTCTGTTCATGAAACACCTCAGATCCCTCCCTTGGTTGGATTGGTTTTCTCTGTGCAACCTTTGGGCATTTGAGAGGAATTTTTGGCCTCTTGATACCAAGCCTTTATCTGCTCTTGCCTTCTGGTTGGTGTTTCAGCCTTCCTGTCTTTGGTACTGAAAGCTCCACAGTTCCAGGAAAGGCTATTCCAGTGGTGTACCAAGTGTGGCTTGGTGGATGCAGCCTGCCCCAGGTGAAGCAATGAAGGGGTGCACGAAGGTGCACCACTATTTGAATTGCACTTCTGCTTACCAACTGACAGCATATGTTCCCCTCCAGATATTCTAGCCCTGCAGCACCTAGGATATGTTGTCAAATTGTTGCTACTGTGTGCACAGGCATAAGGCTATAAGTGTGTGTGTGTAGACTCAGCGAGATATTGCTTGCTTGCTTGCAGACGTCACACACCCACTAACCATACATTTTCTCTGTGATCCAGTTAGAACTTACTAGTGTCAGTATGTATAGGAAACCCACACTGTTATATTGCAGGCATCTGCCATAAATCAATAGAGAAGAGTCTTGAAGGGGCCAAACAGACAGCCCCGAAAGTCTGTCTCTATGCCACCACTTAGAGTGCAGGATCAGGGCTGCAGCAACTACATGCCTCAGTCCCAATCTGGCACTTTTCCAGTCCAAAAAAGAGCATCAAAATGCCATTCCTTTTTGAGGTAGAAAAAGGGCACTTTTTCCACAGCAGTGATGACTTTTCGGTGTTTCTGGAGTGTGGTGCATGTAAATACTGCACTTCAGAAACGCCATGACACTGTCAACTGTGAGGTCAGCGGAGTGGCATGATGCCAGATTGGGGTAGCATCGAGGTGTATGCCATGTGTACACAATGTCCACATGCCACCCCAAAGTCAGCGTTTTTTACTGCTCTGTTTCGGCCCAAAGTCTGCATCCACACTGAAGAAGTAATCCAGATTGACATCACTTTCATTGCAATGGAATTCTGGGAACTGTAGTTTGTTGTGGCACCAGAGCTCTCTGACAAAGATGGTAGATGTCTCACAAAACTACAAATGCCAGAATTCTGTAGCACTTAGCCATGGCAGTTAAAGTGGTATCAAACTGGATTATTTCTGCAATGTAGATACAGCTCAAGCTACCCTGACTTCTGCTGTTTCTTGGTCTAAAGGCAGGCAAGTTGGAAGGTTATCTCACATACTAGGTGCTCTCTCGAAAACCTGCAGAATTGAATAAGGAATACCACTCCCACAGACATCTAATTGGCCACTTTGGGAAACAGGATGTTGGACTAGATGGGCCTTTGGTCTGATCCAGCAGAGCTCTTCTTATGTTCTTAGGAATCAGGAACAAGAGAGACAATTTCAAAGCAGCCCTTTGATTGCACTGTTATTGCTCAATCACTGAGAGGACTGCATGAGAGATAAATGAGATCTTCTCATCTTCTGGTGTTTCTCAATTTATTTCACAGGGCATATTTCCTCATCCATTTTCCCAGACATCACTTTATCATAGCCATTTTCTTTCCTATTACATCTTGCCCATTTTTCAATGTCTTTTTTTTATAGTTCTCTTTTTGTTTTATCCAGTGATTTTTCAAGGCTGATTAAAAATGTAATTGACAAAGTTTTCTGTGCTACACTTTCCGTATGTTTTCCAGGACACGGTGGTGGTGGGGGGGGGGATGCTTTCGGTTCACTGAAGATGTGATACCAACATACAAGTAATTTTCTTAACAATTTCAGCAAACTGATCAGGAAAAATGGCTGCCCGAGTAAAGACACAACCTTAGCTTTAATGAAAAAGGGTTTGGGATTTAGGGTCACAAAAACCAAAGCTCTATTGAAATGAATTATGCAAATCAGCAATATTCATACATATATTAATTGTCACAGTTTATTTGTGTTAAAGAAGTTGCATTTTACAGGTTTTTTTCCCCTTCATAGCTTATTACTGTTATTATTTTTACTGCTTTCATAATCATACTACAAGGTATAGCTGTTGGAGATTCAGCCTTGGACAGCAGTCTTTAAAACATCCTGAGAAAAGAAATATTTATTCTTCTGGTGCACACGCATTCAGACAACCTTTAATTTCTATATTTTAAGTGAAAGTTGAAAGATGCTCAGTGAATGCTTTCCTCAGTAACTATATGGAATAGATTTGTATTTGTGTTGTTGTTTTCAAAGTGAAAATTCATGTACTTAGCAGTCTGTATAAGTCATATGATTTTGTATTAAAATTGTATTTTACATCACATGATGAAAAGATGGATGTACATTTTTTCCCCTTTAACTTTTGGTCTCATATTCCATTTTGTAATGCTCATAGGAATGACTATGGGTAGTGAATACAGCTCTGAACATGAGCCACAGTTTTATGTACGGATACTTGAAAACAGATAGCATTAAGTTCCATGAGGCTTATTTGCTAGCAAGTTTGCAATGATTTTTAGAGGACCATAGCATACAATGAGAGTTCAGTAGGACTTATTCTCAGACAAGTATAGAAGTGCAGCTTCCATCTTTTAAAATAGCATCTACAGAAAACATATACTCATGAAAAAACAGATCTATGTATCTGTGAAGAGATTTTCCATGGAAGATGAACAAACAGAAACATCTGCAGCAATGGATTAGGGCCATGATAGTAGGGGAACTTTTTTGTTTTTGTTTTTTGCCCTATGGACATGGTGTGTGCATGTGTGCATTGACTGTTCTACCATATTAAGTCTTGTTTAAACCATATTCCTCCTCCTCCTCTTCCTCCTCCTTTTTTTGGAAGATGCCAAATACCAAAGCCCATTGCAACTAAGAGATAAACTAGAGTAAGTTGCAATGTTATTACAAGTTGCTTCTTCCCCAAATTCAAGGTATCTCTGATTCCTTTTCACTTCTTTCTCCTATCTGTCAAAACTGTTTTGAAAGGTTACTTTCTTCCTTACTTCCACAGGGACCTAACCACTAATTGCTGAGGAAACTCTTGATTTTATCTACTGTGAGTGGAATTCTATAAAAAGAGCTTTGACCTTTTTGGTACTCAGCCTCCTGCACTATCCTGAACTGAGGAGGTCTACAATCTCGCACTGCTGATTACTCTGCACTTAACTAATGAAGAACCTGACATATAAAGAAACAGACAGAAAATGCCAACCTGTGCAAAGTACAAAGGCTGGGACTATCATTCTCCCAATGGTTTGCCTTCAAAGCTTAAAAGGCAGTTTACCAGTGCAATCCTATACATATCTGCTGAAGAGTAAGACCCATTGAGTTTTGAGGCTTGATCCCAGATAAATTGGCATACAGAATTGTAGATTCAGTTTCTTTTTCTTATGTGGCCCTTTGCCCTGAGAGTACTTGCTCTGATACTCTGAGCCAAAGGAGAGATTGGCAGTTTCTGTGTTCAAATCCCCACAAGCATTCTTCTACATTGCAGAAGTCTTAACAAGCCCCAATTCACTTATCTTTGGAAAAAATATTCAAAGACATGAATCTCCAGTGAGATTCCCAATGTGCATCTGATTATGTTATTAAGCTATTTATGCCAAGACTTTCCCTTTGGCTGGGGAGTTTGGGAGAGATTTGTGGAAGATGGGTGGGTATTTGATTCTATGTGAGAAGGTTCCCTTAACTTATCATAATGTGACTGCATAAATACATTCCAGTTAAACAAACCCATCTGCATACAAATTGCTCCAAATTCCCTTTTCAGGTCATGCAAATTTTCAAAGAATCCTTAGTTTGAGGCAAAGCCACAGATGCCACATTAGAAGTTCATTTGGCAGAGGTACTTCTGCTCAGATAGATTCCCCCCCTCCTCTAGAAAGAACAACTTTGTAACATTGGCTTGGGCTTTGAATTTTAAACATCTGCTTGTAAACACCAACTGGAGCATCGGGGAAACGTAATCTATAGCAAATGTTTCCATCCCGGCTCCCTTCAAAGGATATTTTAATTTAATGGGAGCATTTTGAAATACTGCACTTGGAGCTGCGGCATGATCACAACTGCCATGAATTTCAAAGTAGTCTATTCTCTTCAATTCCCAACATATGTTTCAAAGATCAAGGTATGAGTTCGTCTTAGTTAGACATGAAGGCTACCAAGGACAGAACATTTTCACTCCTAAAGCTGCAGAATTAGCTGCATAGAGAATCCACTGAGGTCAGCCTGATTCTGGACTGTTTCACGCATTATATACCAACAATCCCTGATTTGTCAACTAGGATAGCTAATAGAAATGTGTAGCACAACCCTAATGTGAATGGTAGCTTTCCAAACAATTAACAGAGTTAAGGATAATTGAAGCACCTTCCCCCCATTAACTATTAATTCCTGCATCTTTAAGATTTCTGAGATTTGTTTCTGAAAATGATCACCCATCACCTCTTCTTAATAATAATAAATAATAAACCATTTATTTATAGCCCGCTTTTCCTTGGTAGATCAAAGCGGGTTACACAGAAGTACACAATGTACAATTTACAAACAGCAATCATGTCACAATCTAGAGAATATAAATCTATAGAATATAATCTTGGTTTGGTGGCCTGTACTAGCTCTTCCCAAAATGTTGCTTTTATTTATTTCTCTATTTATTTTTATTTTTACCTAAATGCTCCCAACTGATGAGTCTCATGGATTTCTGTACAATTGAATTTGTTTTTGACATACAATGCTATTCCCCCTCCTTTTCTGCCACATATACTCCTTTTGAATAGATAATATCTTTAAGATAATATCATTATTATTATTATTATTATTATTATTATTATTATTATTATTATTTATTTATTTATATTCCACCTCTCCCTGTATTGGATTTCAATCATGGGAGTCATCCTACAAGGTCTCTATTAGGCATATAAAGTCATATTTACTTTCCTGTACTAAGATTTCAAGCTCATCTTGTTTGTTTCCCAAACAAACAAGATGAGTGTATAGACATTTGAATATTTATTTGTTTTCACATATTAATTTAATTTTCCAAATGCATTATCTCCCTCAGCTTCTCCTCCAGAATTCATATTGCATATGTATGCTGTAAACCGCTTTGATCATAGGAAAAGCGGTATACAAATAAAACATATTATTATTATTATTATTATTATTATTATTATTATTATTATTATTTATTATTATTATATCCTTGTGTTTAGAGCTTGCTTTGGGCTGATGTTTGATCTGTCATCTCCAACCCTTCTCCCAAGGAGGAGAGTTGAAACCCCTTCTGATCAGACTTTTCATGCTATAACTGAAAGCATTATTCCCAGTCTTTCTGAGGTGCAGCCCATCTGTAGCCAGTAGTCCTCTATTTGAGGAGTGAAGACCGTTGTCCCAGATGCCAGATCTCTCCTATCTAGACCATCTACATAGCCAGTAATTCACTTTTAGTTTCTTCCTGTCCCTGTGTAGTCTTCTATTCTTCAGTGGCAAAAATGACAAGAATACCACCTGTGCTCCAAACTCTTCAGCTTCCTTTCTAAAGCTTCATGGTCTGAGATGATCTGCTCATAGCTTGTGCTGTTGGTAGTACGGTTGGAACTCACATGAATAAGGAGTAAGGGGTACTGATCTGTGTTCTTGATGAGTTTTGGCAATTTCTTAGTGACATCCTGGATATGTCAACTTGCCAAAACTCATCCAGAACACAAGTTTGAGTCTTTTTGATTTGTAAATTGATACAAAATAAGCTGTGGCAAGAAATCTTATAAAAGGGTTTTGGTCTCTCTGGTCATTGCTGCAAGACATTCTACACAGCAGTTATGGATATCCATATATGTCACAGCATGGTATTTAGTATGTGCACAATTTCAGTGATCATCTTACCTGGTGTGTAAGGTCTGGAGGACCCCCTGTCCTAGGCTCTAGTATGAAAATGGGTGGTGGCATGGTTTTGGAGACAGCCTGTTTGAAGACTCTGAGCAGAGAAGAGTTCCAGAAGTCTAATAAAGATGGGCCAGGAAACTTGGCTTCTGCCTGACCTTCTTGCCCATTACAGGAACATTGGAATACATGTTTTCTAACAGTTTGCATGTATGATACATAATACTATGCAAGTTTACTCAGAAGTGCTTCCTTTGTTTCTCTGTTACATTTATGCCCTGCTTCTCCTTCAGTAATCTCAAGGAGGTGTATGTAGTTCCTCCTTTTACCTTTACAACAATTCTAAGAAGTAACTCAGGATATGAAAAAGTGGTCAACCATGGGATTTTATGGCCAAGTGGCTCTCCAAATCCTAGTCCAACACTAACTCCATATGTGGGCGCACCATATCCAGCTTCCTGTTTACATGGAAGCTGTGCGGAAATCGAAGAATGGCGTGTGTGCACACAGTGCGGGCACACCACAGTACTGCAAGCACAAGCCCCATTACACTGAATGGAGATCAAGCCTTGGCGGAAGTTGGCTTATGCAGCGGGGTCTGGAATGGATCCCCATGTAAGGCAAAGCTCCACTGTATATAATGTAGCCTTGACTTCTTCCTGCCAACAAGTATGGCTTGTTCTCAAAGGAAGGATTTTCTTAGGATACTTTCTCAGAGTGTTAAGCAGTTTTTGAAAACCTGTTGCTATTGCTGTGACAATCCAAGCAACAAGGCTTATTTGCATTTCTGTGCCTCTTTCCCCAGAATCCTAGCAAAGCTTTTGCAAGCATTGATGAATGGTTCTTCACAACTCACTTTACAGCTGGACCTGCTTTTGTTTTGTTTAAGCTGTTGAGAGATTAACACAATCTTAGATGTGGTATTGTTGGACAGATGCCTGCTACCTGGTGGAAAGATTTTTTATATCTATGAAGTGGAACTTATGTCAAAATGACTTTGTCTTTATAAATATGAATTTTTTTCTAGGAGGCATCTGTTTGCACTTCTCCCAAAGGTACCAACTCATATTTGAAGGAACAGTCTAAATATATTCTAATAATCTCTCAGCATTTAAAAAAACCCTATTAAGTTTTATGAGATGACTTCAAGAACTTTTGTGGCAGATATAGGCTGCCATCTTGCATGGGTCAACAAAGCAGAACTGTGCTGCAATTGGCCATTCACAGACTCCCAGTCTTACTATAAACCACTGCACACACAACCATCAGTCATTCCATACCTGTTGGAGAGCAGGGGGAGATTGGTGAGGCATCATTATTTTCTCATAGCCAAATGCAAAATGATTACATCATCCACTGAGCTCCACTGTGGTTCCCTAGAGGTTTCAGTGGATGATATCAGGGACATAGCCCAATGCTTCTCTGACCACTCCCCCTTTCTACCAGTTACAGAATGACTGGGGATAATTTCAGCAATTTAGGTAAAGTATGGTGGGGGGATTTCGTCGGTGCAGAGGGAGGTATAAAATACCAAGCTCTGCACTGGCAAAAAGAAAGCTTGATTTATACCAGCGTATTCCATTAACAGAATGCCATAATGTATAGAAGCAAACCCACCCTCCTTCGATAACTATGAAGGGACAGTCCTTCCTGACCTTTTCTTAAATTACCTTTAAAAAAAGAAATACTGCTCATGTGGCTAACTTTGACCTGTCAGGATTTATTTACTCTGCACTTTACAATATGTAAAGCAAGAACTCATTGGTTATGGTCTAGATGTAAGTGGCTATTTAAAAGTTGCTTCTAGACTGTTTCTCTCATATTAGGCCTAGGCTGATCCCTGGGATGCCAAGATAGATTAATGCCACAACACCAGTTTAATCAGATCTGAGATCAAAACTAGTACACTATTGCAAGATCAATTATTCACACTGGTGTAAGGTAAGACTGCCAGGTTAGGACCATTCCTAATGTTAAATCAGTAACCCTATTGGTTTGTTCCAAGAAGACCAGGATCCTTGAATCAGTTTTTGGTGAGTAAATATGTATGTATTTACTCACCAAAATGAATCTGCTCTAACCAGGAGTCAATGAATCTGCTCTAACCAGGACTAACAATAGGTCTTAAGACTACATATCAATCATACCTGCTCAGAGTATATCATTCCATTTTTTAAAAAATAAGTAATAAAAAAAACACCATAGTTTAACAAAGGAGAGTATGCATACAGGCAGTATTCTCACTCTGAGAATTGTCATCCTTTCACTGGAGGCCAGAGAAAAGGGACCAGGTCCAGAAATCTGGGGAATCCTTGACCCCAGGAAGTGACATCAGCATGCCAGGATTCCGCCTGTAGCCATTTACTTAGAGCAGTGATTTCCAAATCTTGGTCCTCCAAATGTTTTGGACTTCAGTCTCCAGAATTCCTGACTATTGGCAAAGATGGCTGAAGCTTATGGGAGTTGAGGACCAAAGTTTGGGAACCAATGATTCAGAACATTTCCAATGAGTCATATAGGTTAATAGCCTGCTTCAATCAATGGGGCTCGACAGTCGGGCAGCTCCATGCCACCCGTCTTTCCCCCTCATTGGTGTCGCAGCAGTCACACTGCATGGCACTGACACACTGCCAAAAAGAAGCTGCCTAGAGTGCCACTTCCTGTCTGTGGTATGCAGCTGCTGCACCATCATGACATCCCCCATGTGGACTGGAGGCTGCCATGATGGCACCGCTGCTGCGTGCTAAAGTTCGAGAGCATGCGGTTGCTATGTGTTCCCGAACCCTAGTTTCGGCCTGGTTACAGCGCTTCCCACCTGTCTGTACCAGGACTTTCTCTCCTAAATCTACCGTGGCAGATTCAAAACTCATAGTTAAAATCTGTCTTCTTTCCTCAGTTTTGATGACCTGTGTATTCTTTTCACATGCTGTATTTCACAGTGCTTATGAAAGTACTGACCTTGATAACTGGACAGATTCTATGAGCTCTTGTTCAAAATAGCAACATTTACAAGCTCTGATACTATCTTTGATAAGGTCTCCCCCCCCCCCCCCTTCCTGGCAAAGCTTGGGAATGGGGACATCACAGTACTGGATAGAGGCTGCCCAAGACAGGTAGATCTGTTTGGCTTACAATGTTTGTTTAAGTGGAGGAATTCCCAGCAACTTGTTTTCAAACCACATAGAGAAAAGGGGAGTCTGACAGAAAAAGAAATGTATGAGGAAATAAAGGTCTTATGAGCTAACAATGACAAATGTTCCCTTTCTTTCTGAAATGTTCTTTACAGGGTTAGTTAGCATGGCATTTAAACTATAACCAAGACACTCTGCTCTGTTGCATTGATGGTCTTCCTTTGTTTGATGTTAATCTTTTGTTTACTTTGAGGAAATTTGTGTGCCAACTCCATAGCACTGATTATCAGTTAATTGTCCCTGATTGCAAGCACAAACTGTAACTCCTAATCATTGCTATGTTAGGACTCCTTCATTCATAAAAGTCACAGTTGCCTTTGTCTCAACCTTGCACATTTCCTCTTAACTGCCTCTAAACTGCGGCATCTCAAGATTTTGATACTGTGAATCTGGATAAAGGCATCTATTTGTCTTAGAAGGGGATGCTCCTATTTTATTTAGGAGACAGAAAGTATTTTTTTTAATTTCCCCACCTGTTCTTCTTTTACTCACTCTCTTCAACTGAGCACATGGTAGAAAGGTGAGCATTGAAGTTGCATGAATATAATTACAATAGCTTCAAAAAGTTACTGTCTGGGCTTACAACCTCCAGAATCCCAAGCAGATGAACTATATCACTGAGAACCTCCTGGCTCTACTCTGGCAGTTGCAGTCCCAAAAGTAGCCTTTCTATGCTGTGAAGTAAAAATAGTAATAAACAAGGCTATATGCAGATAAACAGCAGATAAAAGGTACTAAGTGTAGAACAGATAGCCCTTATTTTATAGAAATGTGTTTTATTTTCAGAATTATAGAATAGATTCCCTACAAAGCCAGCATGGTGTACTGGTTTGAGCATTGGACTAGGATATTGGGAGACCAGGGTTTGAATCCCAGCTTGATCATGGAAACCCACTGGGTGACCTTGGGCAAGTCACACTCTCTCAACCTCACAGGATAACAATGGCATACCCCTCTGAAAAAACTTGCCAAGAAAACCCCATGATAGGTCGTCCCATAGGAAGTGACTTGAAGATACACCACAACAAGAACAGATTCCCACCCCCACCCCATTTAAAGAAAATGATTATAACACATGAAACTTTGTAAAGTAAATCATTATATCCAGATCTAGTTACATCACTATCTGTATCTTTATGGTGTTAAGGGGCCTGATGTTAAACACTAAACCAGGGTGGATAACTTGTGATCATACCAATGTTGGTAAGCTGCAACTTCCATCAACCCTAGTTTGTAAATTTAGCCTGAGATCATGGGAGCTGTAATCCAACAACATCAAGAGTTTCCCTAATGTGGGCCACTTTGCCCTTAGTTTTGCTTTTCATGACATAGTATTCTGGCAATAGGAAGCAAGAAACTCAGCTACTGATCCTCTCTCTGAGACAATATCAGCATCTGCAGTAGGAGATGATTTAACAGAAGAATATGGGATTTTTTTAAACAGGAATATGCTGTATTAAATTATTCATTCCTGCAAGGGAGAACCAGAAAAATTGATCAATTTTCTCACATTTGCTAGCTGTCTTTGAAATCTAAGTAGTTTTAGAAGAGATCTCGCAGTGTGTATGTGTGTGTGTGGGGGAGTTTCTGGCTGAAGTAACATCATGAGGTGGGAGTAGGGAGTATTTCAATGATCAGGAGACTATAGCCTTCTTCTCTCATGGCTTCTGCTCCCCACTTGCTCACCATGTGACATTAGGAGCCAAGAGAAGCCAGCCAAGGATTGGGAGGCTTTATAGCTTTTCCACCCGAGTTTTGTTAGCTGGTTCATGACTATGCAGACATCATTGCCATGCACCAGCTATCAGAACACAGCTCATAGGCTGTCTCCTTGACCTTCTGGCTTGGGAGGACAGGAAAATATAGGTCTAGGATGGGGTGGCGTGGGGGCAGAAGTAGTCCTCAAGATTGTTTGAGGACTGGAGAAAAAGCTGAGGAAGGAGCTTTGAGAGAATTCTCATCATGTTTTTTGGAAACATAAAAAGTCCCTTTCTATTTTTTTTCCTTTTTGAACATTTGAATATTCTTTACACCCCTATTAATTACCCAAAATAGGGATGGCTGAGTTAGATAAGACACCAAGAAACATGTGACAGTCCACCAATCACTTGGATGAGAAAAATGGTCTCCATAGAAAGTATTTCTTTTACAGCTTCTCCACCCGCTATTGGTTTAATTAGAGATCCCTTTGCACTTTATAATTATGGCACCATTATTCCACTTTATTTGCCATGACAATGTCCTATAGAATCTGGGAATTTGCAGTTCAGCAAGGGGGGCTTGAGAATTCTCAACCAGAGTACCTGGTTGAGTACCTCACCAAACTATAAATCTCAGGACTTCATAGGATATAACCATGACAGTTAAAATTGGAATATTTGTACAATGATTAGTGTGAAAGGGCCCCAGGTTTGTAAGGCACTCTGGTAGCTATATTTCAGAGTTTTCTCTCTTTTTTTTTCTTTTAAAAAGCGTTATGAAACTGATCCTATATCTCCCAGTTTCTTCTTTGTCCTTGTGGACTAGTCAGCCTTTGGATCATTCGTTATTCTTTTGCAGAAGAAACTGCTAAACAAGCATCATGTACAGACATGGAATCTGCTACTTCCTATACAGTAAGTGAACCCTTCAAAAGACTCAGTATTGCTGTCTCACTGAACAAAACCTCTGTTTATGACTTACAATCTCTATAATTTAAGCTGCTTCTGGAAGTAGGGGCTGCTTAGGTCTTGTTTTTTACTTTACCGGAGTTGTTCTCTCATTTACAAGGAGAAATTGTTTACCTTCACTGCCAAAAACAATTAATTAGAGCAATGTTCAATCAGAGAATTCAATTCCGTAGTAATCAGAGAACTCAAGATTATGTTCCTTGTGACACCCATAACTCAGCTCTCCAGTATGCTTTTTAATTGCTCAAGTGCAGGTTGCCTGCCAGGCAAAGTATGCATGCAAAGTTAGTAAATATTTGTTCTATGAATATTGTTTAATGATGCAGAGGAACAATTGCTGAAATGTGCTATCCATCCCGCTAATATAAGAGTGTAATAGTTCCAGTTGGATTTGATACATTGTTGTTAATATAACTAGAATTCTTATCCGAGCTGATAATGATCTCTCACTAATCATGGAAAATGTTAGCCTGTGGATTCTTAAGATAATTGTCTCTTTAATTAATGGTAGATCAGATAGTGGCATTACTCTGCCTGTCTGATCGATTAGAAAAGGAATGTAAGTTTCAAGCATATAATGCCAAAGGCCCCTTATCCATATTATACAGGAAGGAAAAGTGAAGAAAATAGACCCCGCAAAGAAACTAATCCCTCAGGGAAGAGGAATTTATCCTTTCCAGTGATTCTGAAAAAGTAGCTTGCCAGCCAGTGATCTGTTTGCTATACTGGCAAATAAGCAAGGAATACATAGACTGCCTTTGAACCTGGGAAGAAGAAGAGCACATTTCCTTGACCTTCATTGCAGTGGATGAGTTTGTTATGGTACATTTCAGAAAGATTTGTGAAAAAATCCCCAAAAGAGATACTTTGTTTCAGCAAAGATGATATTTGTGTATACCAATACTGTAACTTTTTTTGTGGGGCAGGACAATGCCTTGGTGAAGAACAGGACATGGAATGATAGCTTTAACATCCAAGGCAAAGTAGTGGGGTGGGGGTGGGGGGAGCCATGAGTGCAATCGTATGTAGCAATAAGACGAACAAATTTGGTGCAAATCTCTCCAGATGTTTACATACAATGCAGTAACAAACAGACAAATAAGAAGAAATATAATTTTATTCGTACAGTGGGCCCTTGTTATCTGCTGGGGTTTGGTTCCAGGACCCCATATGGATACCAAAATCTCTAGATGCTCAAGTCGCATGATATACAAGGGCATAGTAAAATGGCGTCCCTTATCTAAAATGGCAAAATCAAAGTTTGTTTGTTAGAATTTTTAAAAATATTTTTAAGCTGTGGATGCTTGAATCTGCAGATAAAGAATCCATGAATATGGAGGGATGACTATATAGTTACAGCAAAAAGCATATAATGTTGGAACTCAGCTCAGATATTTTGAATGAGCTGGGGGGAAGGGGAGTTGGGGAATCACATGTGCCCCATGGGCCACATTTTCCCTATGCCTTTATGTGATTTAATGCATAGTACATAAGCACATATTCTGAAAAACACAGCAGACTTGAATCAGAGACTCATAGACTCTTTGTGAATGTGGCATGTTTCAAAATGCCTGCCTACCTTTGCCACTTCATGTGTTCACTGTGGGAAATTCTAGTGTAACACTAGTGATGATGTGACAGACACAATTGCCATGTAAACTGTGAAGCAGCTCTAGGTTAATATTTACATTATGCCATTGGGATCTAAATGGGTGGGGAAAGAAAAAAGTGCCAGTTATTATTATCATTATTCATCCTTGCAAATGAGAAAACAATCAAAGTCTCACTGCTCTGCCAGACAAAACTGGCTTCAGATTAAACAGATTTGATGGAAATCAATCAGTTGTGATGGAGCAACACTGAGAAGTATTTTAGTTCCTAATTTTGTTCTATTGAAGGCAAGGAAATGCTGGCAGTTGTGGTTCTTTCCTGACACAGAGCAATTAGAGAGGAAACGTTAACTGTGCCACTTGGGCTTTTGGCTGTTTTATATCCTTCTTTGACTTATGCAAGATTCCCCTGTTACTGGATTATAATAGAAGATATTTACCAAGCAATTGATTATGAAATATTAATGGTGGAACTGACAGGAGCAAGAATTGTTTTGCAGCACTAATTATAATGAAAACAGTGCTCTTAATGTTTCAGATGAAATGTTCAAGCCAACATATTAAAATCACCAATACATCTGCAATTACAAAGATCCTAAATTTAATCAATAAGATGGGGTGCCATTATCAACATATCAAACTGGTAATGCAATTCAATATATGAAAGTACTATTGCTCATTTAAATCAGTAAATTATCCTTCCAGGTAAAAGCTGATATCAATGTGAACAGGTCTTTGTTCATCATGCTGGGAATGGAAGCTTTATTTGATTTCAACTTCACTCATGTTTTTATTGATCTGAGGCATGCACAGTATGTGCCTGTGAGCCAAACTAGATGAACTACCATTTTCACCATTAGCAATAATGTGAATGGCTTTAAGAAAGTAAATGATAAGTACAGGATCTCTGATCCAGTACAGGATCTAGGCAAGAGGGTCTTAAATTCTTTGTCCCTTGATCAACTTGGATTTGGGAGTGGACATCCTTACTTTCGTTAAAATAAGAAGGAGCTCCAGTTATACCAACAGAAGCTTTCCTTCTGATGTAAACAGCATGTGTGGGCACTCCAGTCCAGACAGAGATAGGAGCAGCAGGAACTGGTTAAGTCCTCTTATTCTCCCCCAGGGTCCCAATCAGTATCAACCCTCATCGCTATTAGAAGTTGACTGGTGACTTTGTTGCCAATGGGTAGTGAATCTGTTCTGGCTTTTAATATAAACTTTAAAAGAGATATCCCAAGTGCTGAATTCTATCCCCTAAAGAAATTCAGCATCTTGAATAGCTCCTTTAAATTAAAACATAGGGTAGATTCACACCCTATGTAAAACCAGTGTGATGTGGTGGTTTGAGCATTGGACTATGACTCTGGAGACCAAGGTTCAAATCCTGACTTGGCCATGTAAACCCACTGGGAGACCTTGGGCAAATCACAATCGCTCAGCCTCAGGAAAGCAATGGCAAACTGCTGAACAAATCTTGTCAAGAAAACCCCATGATAGGGTCACCATAAATCAGAAACAACTTGAGGGTACACAACAATGAGATTAACATAGTAGTGAGACATACAGAGCCATTCCACACTACACAGTTATAGCACCATGATTCCACTTTAATGGTCATGGTTCCATGCTATAGAATCCTGGGATTTGCAATTTAGAGAGGAGTATTTAGAATTTTCAGCCTAGGTGCCTCACCAAATTACAAACCACCGCCTTGATAGTTAGCTGAGTGCTATAACTGTGTACAGTGGACCATGGTATCTGCTGAGATTTGGTTCCAGAACCCACTGTGGATATAAAAATCTGTGAATGTTGAAATTCCATTAATATTTATTATTATTAATGGCATAATAAAATTGTGTCTCTTACTGTATATACAATGCCAAAATCAAGTTTGGGGTTTTGGAATTTATATTTTTTGGAATATTTTGAAACTATGGATAGTTGAATCCATTGATGTAGAATCCATGGATATAGAGGACCAACTGTAGTGTGCAGGAATCTACGGTCTTTACTGCCTCTGTGGTATCCAAATATAGAAGGTTTACTAAGCAGACCAGAGTCTTGTTCAGAGTCAAATACTGTACTTGCACCAAACATCCCCACTGAGTGCTCAATCCTCACAAAAGTATCTGACTTGTCCACACACTTCTAGGAACTTTAGCTGGTGCAGAACAAGTTGCTGCCTGAGTATTGTTCACCTCAAAGCCAAGGGAGTACTTAAAGCCAACTGAGTTATTTTGGAACATGTGGCAGAAAATGCCACAAGCATCTTTGGTATTAAAACTACAATAATAATAAGGAAACTAACCAAAAAATGTTACCCTTTCATGACATCTGCCTTACTTGTAACTTGTAGACCAGCAAGCATAGTAAGATCACCTGTACCATGTCAAGATTATTTATACATCGAAAGATATTTTTAAAAATGTATTTATCCATCTAATGGTTAAGCCACTCTTAAAGAAACCCTCTCTAGATCCCCTGATAAGGAACAACTATAGGCCAGTCTCTTTACTACCATTTTTGGTCAAGCTGATTGAGACGGCAGTCACCTTCCAACTCCAGGCTGTCTTGGATGAAGCCGATTATCTGGACCCATTTCAAACTGGCTTTAGGGTGGGACATGGAGTTGAAACTGTCATGGTCGCCCTAGTTGATGATCTCCATCTGGGCATCGACGAGGGAAGTGTGGCCCTGTTGGTGCTCTTGGACATCTCAGCGGCATTTGATACCATTGACCATGGTATCCTTCTGGAAGGCCTGAGGGAGTTAGGTATTGGGGGCACTGCGCTCCAGTGGTTCAGTTCCTCCTTCTCGGGCAGATTCCAGATGGTGATGCTGGGGGACAGTTGTTCTCGTAAAAGAGAACTGACATCTGGCATCCCTCAGGACGCCATTCTGTCCTCCATGCTTTTTAACATTTATATGAAGCCGCTGGGAGAGATCATCCAGAGACATGGGACATGGTGTTATCAATATGCCGATGACACCCAAATTCACTTCTCGATGTCTTCAACTGCCGCAGTGACTAAGGATGGCATCTCTCCTCTGAATGCCTGCCTTGAGTCAGTAATGGGTTGGATGAGGGGGGGAAAACTCAAGCTGAATCCAGAGAAAATGGAGGTGCTCGTGATAGATGCCCCTGGTCCAGGGAAGTAGATCTGCCAACCCATCCTTGACGGGGTCACACTCCCCCTGAAGAATGAAATCTGCAGTTTGGGAGTGCTCCTGGACTCGTCTCTACAGTTGACATCTCAGGTGGAGGCAACAGCCTGGAGTGCATGGTATCAGCTATGGCTGATACGCCAACTGCATCCCTACCTGGCTCAGGGGGACCTTGAAACAGTAGTACATGCACTGGTAACCCCTCGTTTAGATTTCTTAATGTGCTCTACATGGGGCTACCTTTGTACCAAGTTCAGAAGCTCCAACTGATTCAGAATGCTGCAACCAGACTGATCACCAAGACACCGAGATCAGAGCACATTACACCGGTGCTGAAATCTCTATATTGGCTGCCGATTAGCTTCTGGGCGCAATACAAAGTGTCGGTTATTACCTATAAAGCCCTACATGGCCTGGGCCCGAGTTACTTAAGGGAACGCCTCTCCCTATATAATCCGCCCCGCACTCTCAGAACATCTCGCACAAAAATATTAGAACACCTCAAAACCAGGTTGAAAACTACCTCTTGTAAAACGTTTTCTGCGATGGCCCCTAGACTTTGGAACAATTTACCAGAAAAGGTCTGTCTTATCATTTCCTTGGAAGCCTTCAAAAAGACACTCAAGACGGATCTCTTCTGACAAGCCTATCCAACTGATCTCCTCTAATCTGATTTGTACATCTGAATGTATGACTCGATCCTTACGACTGAGCAACACTGTAACAACTTTCTCCTTTTCCCTTTTATTTTTATTTCTTTGATTGATGTTTTTGAATTATGTATGTATTTTATGATGTTTTTACTGCTGTAATTCCGCTTCGATCCGAAGGGAGAAGCGGGAAATATAAATAAAATTTTATTATTATCGTTATTATTATTATTCCATACTCTAACAGCAGCTGTTTCCTGTCCCAAGGTTTCTCCACACTTGCCACCTGATCCTTTTCAGTTGGAGACACCAGGGATTGAATCCAGGATGTTCTGTATGTAAAGCACATATTCTACCACTGAACAAAGGCTTCTGACCAATGTAACTACTTCACATAGAACTAATCTTTCAGATTAAGATCTTCGTGTGCAAAAGAGAACCTGTTTTCTGCTAGTGGTTTTTAGTTTTCCACTGACTATGGCTTCCCATTTTCTCTGCCATTTCAATGTTTTTTTAAACCTTGTTTGACTTTGTATTTGAATTCCCTTGAGGACCACCCTGAGTGATTTTTTAATAGAGAAAGGTGGGAAGAATAGTAAGAAACAAAATAAAGAAAGGCTTTTTTAAAGGAGCTAATGGGTTTGGCTGGTAGATACCAGCATTTAGCTCTCAAGTGCCAGAAATAACCAGCTGATGGCCTGGGGCTGGAAATGGTTCTTATCTGATTATGGGAGAAACAATGAAGACTGTGATCCTTTGCATGCTTGGCTGGAAGGAAGTTCTGTTGTCTTCAATGGCAGCTGCTTCTAAGCAAATGCATTTGATTGCCTTCACATTTGGATTAATAATAGATGAGCTAAGTATAACTTCCCATTCTTAGCCCCTAAAAATGATTATCTGACGTTCAGATCATTAGCAGGTATACCACTGAGGGAGCTTTATTTGCTGGCATTCTTTAAAGAAAGAAAGTTCATATGCATGGCTCTTTGAAAAGTGGCAAAACTCCCCCCCCCTTTTTTTTTTGGTAAACAGCCTCAATTTACACAGTTCTGATTCTCTGATGTTTCTGTGCATGCTTTACTTTTGTGGAATGAAAAGGGCTTTTCAAACAACAACAAAGAAGTGCTGCATCAGGGTAGGTCTGACAGTAAAAGAGATAATTTTGCATAAGCACCTCATTGTCTCACACACAGGGCTCAAATCATAGATATCTTCACTCAGAAGGGTGTTAGCTTATTGCTTTGACTGCATGTGACAACATGGTGGGCAGGCATACTGTATTTGCATCAGTTTTTGAGGTCCAGTAGCCATGTGCAAATGATAGCAGAGGTATCCTCTACCCCTGGCATTCAGTAGCTGGGTTGGGAGTATATGAGTGATTATTTGTCCCCATCATCATTGAAGCTCTTTCTAGAAGACAGAATTTCAAATCTGAACAGCCTTCAAAGGAAACAGAATAATCCAATTTAAATATGGCAGTAGAACAATGTTAGTACAACTCAAATTCCAACTGTTGTTAGAATCCAGACACAAATTCACTTGAGCAACTGCCTGCTTTTAGATGAAAGGTTGTCTATGTGCTCGCGAGTTTTCTAAAATCATGGTTGCCATCCTTTAGCATTTGAAGCAATTTTTAAAAACTTTATGCTTTTTAATGTTTTTATATTGTTTAAATTTACACTGTTTTAAATTGGTTGGTAGTAACTTTGAGTCCCTATATCAGGAGAAAGACAGGACAGCAAAAGCAGCCCCAACAACAACAACTCTAGCAGCAAGGGTTCTGGTTTCAGTGTGTGGAGAGAATAGGAATTGAGGGGTAGATGTGGGTGGGGAGGGGTTCAAGGTCAGATTTAAAGATGGATTTGGGATATGTCCATGGATATATTGCCAGAGACAAGTGTTTCTTAGAGCAAGGGAGAAGTGTTTTTAGAGAAATTTTAGAGCATGTGTGTTGTTACTTTTTCATACGTCAAAACAACCATATATATAGTTTTCCTGAGGAATGATCAAAGGTGTTCTGAAGGTGTCAGTTATTGCTATCCTCCCCAAATACTGTCCTTCCTTGACTACAATGAATAGCCATTCCTGTCTTTTCATGGGTTTAATCTAATAGTTTAGCTTTATCTAGTGTGGAGGAAATGCCATTTTGCTTAGATAAATATGTCTAACATTCTGCCTAGCAGATGTTTGCCCTTCAAGACCATGGGTAGAAATTTCACAAGTAGCATGCACATGAATATTACAAATGAATACAGTGACATTTTGGTATAAACTCCAATGAAAAATTGGAGCTCCGTCTTCATCTTCATTCCAGAGCTAGCCCCATCTATCATAAGCCTTTTAAAATGGCAACTCTCCTGGCTTGATTGACATGGGATAGATTTCCTGCCATGAAGTTTTGAGGTCAATCAATCATGTATGTGTTGTTGACCTCCAAGACTTTGAAAATATGCATCTGAGGCTATTCTCCTGTAAGGCCCTGATGCAGATTTCAGTTTTATGAAGTCGTAAAGACCTGTAAAATTCTATCAGTTTTTACATGCGTTCCATATCATGACAAAGTGGCTTTTCATGTTAATGAGATATTGTGCACTGGTTTCTCCAGATGGCTAAGGGTACAACCCAAGGATTCTCTTGAGATCCTGGCGGGATAATGTTGCCATGATCCCCCCACCCACCCATAGGAACATAACAGATGCCATTTGGCTGCCCTCCGCTCACCCATAACTGCTAAAGACCATGTCATGGGAGCATAGCAGGGAGGTGAATTTTCTGTGAGGATTATTGTGTGAGGGAGATAGTGAATACCTTCAGCAATTACTGCAATAGGATATAAGCAGATACAATTGAATTGTATGCCTGTATACATTGCATACAAGATTCTAACTGAAATGCCTGCTGTGTCAGAGAGTTCCACCACTGGCTTGGGTTATGATTTCATATGCCTTGAACATTATTGTTCTTAATTCTTCATAGTGACATGCACAATATTGCCATGTTGGGATTGGGGTCCCCATGCTGATACAGTAAGTGGATGTGATTGTAGATTCCACCAAAGAGTCAGGGAATCTAGGTCCAGACAATCTAACTTCACTTGTGCTTCAAGACATGAGGAACTCTTACAGCTCATTCTACTGCCATCTCACACATCACCTCAGGGGTTTTGCTACCACTATCTTTTGAATGCAAGGATTCAAGCTAAGAAACTGAAATGAGACTGTAAACTCTCCAGTAGCCAAATACAATACTTAGAAAGTCAGATAAGAACCTTTTAGAAACCTGTAGGCATAGAACTAAACAAATAGAATGGAAGAATAAAGGGGCAAAGGTAGGTATTTACATAATACACACATGGGAAAGACTGAGACTGATTAACTGCCTTCAGACAATAATCCAGGTACTCAACACAATGCGGTTTTCTTTGGCTTTTCAGAAGTGGTTTATCACTGCCTTCCACTGAAATATAGCCTACAGCACCTGGTATTCTTTGACAGTCTCCCATCCAAGTACTAACCAGGGCTGATACTGCTTTGATCAGAAGGGATCTGGTGCCTGCAGGGTATTTAAATCATGATGATGATGATGATGATGATGATGATAATTTTCTGTTTGTTGGTCAGCAAGAATAAATATTTCCTTTATATCCAAATTTCTCCTCCGTATTCCTTCATTTTCCTGTTTTTGTTGCATATTTTCAAATTTTTGTAATGAATATGTTACAGAAAGCAAAGAAAACTGTATATTTTGTTTTACATATTTATACAAAGAGACTTTATTGCACAGTGAAGAAGCAAGATGTTTATATTTGAAACATTTAGAAAAAACATCCTGATGCTTGGCAGCTGAACAACAGGCACATTAAACAAATAGCATCAAGGCAAATATTGAAAAAATAACTAAGGATAATAATATAATCTGTATAAAGGGGGGGATGATTTTTTTACCACCTTATTAGTTCATGCACCAAGATTACAGACTGTATATAAGAAATGCCTTTATAAAGTAGTTGCAATAATGCATTATAATCTACGCAAGAGGTATGATCTACCATCTAATTTGTTTGTCTTCATCCATTATGGCCAGGCACCGGTTTAGGACAGAAACAGGTTCCTTGGAATTAGGTGAAAAGGAGTGATAGAGTTGGATATCATCAAAGTACAGACGACACCTTACTCAAAAACTCCAGATGACCTCTGCCAGCAGTTTCATGTAGATGTTAAAATGCACAGGGTACAGGACTGAGCCCCAAGGAACCCCACAGACCAATGGCCAAGGAGGTGAACAGGAATCCCCTAGCACCACCTCCTGAGAGCACCCCTCTAGGAAAGAACGGATCCACTGTAGAACAATACTTCCAAACCCCATCCCAGAGAGGTGACTCAGAAGGATACCATGGTCAATGGTATCAAAAGCCTCCAAGAGGTCCAGCAAAACCAACAGGAACACACTCCCCCTCTCCAGTTCCCTGTGTAGGTCATCCACCAAGGTGACCCAAGCTGTTTCTGTCCCATAACCAGGCCTTAAACATGACTGACATGGATCTAGATAATCCATCTCATCCAGGAATGCCTGGAGTTGGGAACCACCACACACTCCAGCACCTTGCCCAAAAATGGACCATTGGAGACTGGCCTGTAATTATCTAGTACAGGAGAATCCAGGGAAGTTTTTTTCAAAAGAGGTCATACTTGGTACTCTGCCTTGTTGTAAAGAGGCATTCATCAATTCTCTTACCCACTCCACCCATCCTCCTCTTGCCTGTGTAATAAACCAGGAAGGGCAAGGATCTAGTATACATGTAATGGCTCTCACCTCTCCAAGGATCCTATCCACATCCCCAGGCTGCACACATTGAAAAGTATCCATCAGTGCTGGACAAGCAGGAGCCAAGGTAACATCCACTGAAACCTTTGTTAATTCGACTACAGTTTGCCAAACTATTACTTGAAATGATGATGCAATCACAATTATTGTACATCTTCATTTTTACTATTGCACTTCACTTTGAAATCTCAATTGAGTCTCTCAGTTTTATAACTTTAATTATAAATATTAATCTTTTTTTTTAAATGAATGAATAAAGTTGAAGTATTTGTCCACTAGCTTTCCTTTACTATATGCCATAAGGGTAGTTACAAACATAAGTTGTCTTGGATGCTGTGGAGCAAGGGAACAGAAAGGATCAACTAATGCAGGCAGAAAGAATTTCTGAGAATCCTAGATAGTTTCTGTTTTAGTCACCACATCTTAGTTAGACAGCAGATGATCTTAGTGGTAGCTTTGAGATTCTATTGCTGTTAAAGCATTGCTTTAAGTTTGTTTTATTATGGCAAAAAGCTTGCTGTGAGAACTTTTATTGCATTTCCTGGAAAAGGAGGGAGGGAGGGAGGGAGGGAGGGAGGGAGAGGCACTGTAATTGAGTAAAGTGTTTCAGGCAATCATCATATACCCCACACACCTGATTCCCAATATAGCTGCTAAACTATGTCATTCCATGCATGGGCTCAGAGTTTCAATTGGATTGCATGTCTGGCTTTTCAGCAGACAATGAGGCAGGCAGAAGGTCCCTGAGTGGCAGCTACATTGCTTTTCTGTCATATATGTCTGATAGTCATTGATCAGTGCAGCAAGTCACCAGGGAGAAATCAAGCCTAAAGAATATCTTCAGAATATTATACAACCTGCTTTACAAGTGTTGGGTTAAAGTAGATATTGAGTCCAAAGAAGCCGCCAGCCTACATTCCCTTCTGCCTCATTAGCGGGATGGCTCGCATGAATGTACAAGTGGAATTGAATGGCTTGCCAGAGTGAACACTTAAAATTTCCTGGGCTATTTCAGGAACTGTATGATAACTGAGCTGGGGAAGATGGCTCAAGAAGTGTGCTAGTGAGCAGGAAGGACACATTAATGGAAATTGTATGCTGCCAGTGGATAAGAAGTGGAGTATGATAGAGCAAAAAGAAGCAGATTCTTCCTCTTTAAACATTTTATTGTAGGTTTTCATTACAAATCCCAAAGGGGGCCATTAATGAATATACAGTATTAATGCAAAGCTATTAACACTATTACAAACAGAGCACTACAGTATTTTATTTAGGTCCCTCCCTACACACACACACATACACCCCAGAACTGATGACAAGACTCCTATTATATTTTCTATGTTAGCTTACACACAGTGGCATGATGAAAACCTAGGGCAACAATTCAGTGAAGCTGTAGGAAATACAACTTCTTGGAATGCTGCTGTAGGATTGCAGTTGCAATTGTATTTAAGTGGTTCAAGAATCATCATTAGTGAGTTACTTGCAAAAACAAAATGTGAGGTATGGAGAGAGGTGTTGTTAGGTAATGTATTTACATGTTTTCTAGCACACAGAGCCTGAGTGAGGTGGTAGGAGGACATAGGCAACTAGTGGGTGGCTGAAATGGCAAACAACATCAGCAGATCACTGTCTCTTCCCTCCAAGAAATATCAGTGCTTCATCAAGTGTATATAGGAAGAGATTCTCCTTTGAGTATCAAGTTTCTAAGCCATGTTGTCCCTCTCCAGGAATAGAAAGAAGTGGTAGGACAGCTGAAACAGTCCATTTGGCCACCAGTGATAGAAACAGGTCCTGGAGTACATCCCCCCATCCCAAAATACACCTGCTTCTTTAGCAGTAGTGAAGGGCCAATTCCTGTACTGAAGAACCAGCAGTCCACAGGTGTAAGATCTATAGAGTGCCACCCTGTCCTCCCACTCAGTGAGGGCATTCATGTTACTGGTACCCAGCTTCAGTTTGTTGCCCCTCATGCAATCTATTACAGCAGTGGTCTCCAAACTTTGATTCTCCAATTGTTTTGAACTTCAGTTTCCAGAGTCACAGGCAGCTTGGTCTATAATCAAGAATTCTGAGAACTGCAGTATAAACCAACTGAAGGACCAAAGTTTGGGCAAATAGGAATGCCAAAATTTTTGGAGGGATATAACTCCTCATAAATTCCATTTTTTATCTCCTTTTTTTTTCTGTGCAGAAAAAATACGTGTGTGTGTGTGAAGAAAAATCACGTACGTTTTCTACACAGAATTAAGTCCCAAACTGTAAAGCTTATTGTTTGTTCAGGATCCTCCTTGTCAGGGTTTCCTAACATTCAGAAACCCCACTATTTCCTGGTGGCACAGTGGTTACATGCTGGTATTGCAGCCATTCACACAGTCACAAGATTGTGAGTTTGACACCAACCAGAGACTCCAGGGTCAACTGGTGGTTGCTAAAACGAGTACCCAGCTTGTTGGAGACAATTAGCTAACACATTGTAAACTGCTTAGGAAGTGCACTGATTAGCAGTATAGAAATGTACTTACTATTGCTATTCATCTATTATTGAAATGTTTTCAAATATGATGTCTATCCTGACAAATTAGTCACATAATTGTGATACCTACAGGGTACCAAAGAACAATTTCCCCACAAATAGGTTTTTTTTTCCAAGCTATGTGGCCATGTTCTAGAAGAGTTTATTCCTGATGTTTCACCAGCAGCTGTGGCTGGCATCTTCAGGACAAACAAAAACCAAGGATGCTGGCCATAAAAGCCTTTCACTTCACTTTCCCCACAATTTCTTAAAATCCTAATTATGGCAGAAATAGTCTCATGAATTTAAATCTTTCTTTAAAAAAAACTTCCAACAAGTTTTATTCCTTCCATCAGTAATGTTTCCTTATGAAATATAGGATGAATCTAGATTTAAATATGTAACTACTTCCCATAGCAGAGTTTTCCATTAACAGAATCTCTTCCATAAATCATTAAACAAGTAGAAGGAACTGAAGGAATCACATTTTTCTCTGCACACATAGAGAGAGAGAGAGAGAAAGAGAAAGAGGAAGAGGAAGAGGAAGAGGAAGAGAGTATTATTTTGCTTTATATCTTGATGGTTTTTCATTGTATAAAATTATTAACATACTCCCATGCCTGGTTAATGTGCCCCACTGGGTTTGTAAAACTTCTTCACAGGCAAATACAGCCTAAATGAGGTGCATTACAGATGCGCCGAAGGGGCGTGCTAGGGTTAGGAAGGGGTGTATTAGGGTTGAGAAGGGGTGTCCCTTCCGGACGCCCCTCAACCCTAGTACGGACCGAGTCCATACAAAATGGCAGCGCCCGTCCACACAGGGGCTGCCATTTTGACGTCGCGGACGCATAGTGTCCGGACGTTGCGCCGTGGAAGTGATGCCGCGAGTGCGCGACTAGCGCCTTGCGGCGCCACTTCTGGGGCGCAGAAAGAAGTGCCATTTCAGTGTTTCTTTCTTGCTGCATCTGGGAACCACGCGGTTTGGCCGCTGCAGTTCCCGGATGCAGCAATCAGCAGCGGTGGCAGACCGCCGCTTTTAGGCAGTCTGTAATGGGCCTAAATTTATTTTCTCCCCTCACCTCCATAAATATAATTATAAATGCTAGAAGAGCTTTCACACTAATAACTTGTTCTCAGCCTCTCAACTATATGCCTTAGGTGGGATATAGACTGCCCAAAAAGGGTGGTCTCCCGCCGCCCTGGTTTTTTCTGTGAGGGAGCCGCAGCGGACAAACCACACGGCTCTTTTGCAGAACAAAAAGAACCCACAAAAAGCGGGTTCTTCTTGTGGTGCCTTTGTGACGCCGCAGTGCGCCAATGGTGCACTGCAGCATCACAAAGGCGCCAGGACGTGAGGATGCTAAGCATCCGTCGCGTCAAAATGGTGGCACCCCTGTGTACAGGGCTCTGTGTACATTTTGATGCTCCCATCACGTGCTGGGGTGAGGCCAATATGGACGGCGCATCCTTGGCCAACCCCTAGCACGTGACAGGGGCACCACAAAGGCCTGTATAAACCAGGCCTAACATACAGGAGAAAAACTTGGGGGGCCTCCAGATCTTGTTGGACTGCAATGCTCAACAACTCTAGCAAACATAGTAAGACCACTGCAATACAATAATATCTGTAAGAACCACATGTTCCTTATTCCTTGCAGAAAATGTTTGGTTTGAAATCATTGATAAAGTGGAGCTCTGAAGCAAGACTTTCCAATCACTTTCCTAGCAGACAGGTGTAATATTTGGGTATTTCAAAAAGAAACATGGTTCTTGTGTAATTCCCCCCCCCCCCCAATTTAAATCAAACAGCCAAAGAAAAGGCCTTCGTATTGTCAGTCTCCCCCCCTCTACTTGACGACTGGTAATACTGGAGAAAAGAGAGAAACTCAGCTGTTATTGTGCAGTCCAACAAAATCTGTAGGCCTTTAGGTTTCTCTCCCCTAAATTAGGGAGAAAGTTGAGAGGCTAAGGACAAGTGATTAGTGAGGATGCTCTTACACCATTTGTTTAATTTCCAGGCAACAGCTGGAAAACAAGAAAGAACAAGGAAGAACTCAAATGCCATTGTATGCACAATTTTTAGTCATTTTCCCCAACATCACTAGAAAGAAGATGCAAGACACAGTAAATTGACTTATTGATGAGCCTCAACTTTATTTATTGAAATGTACATTCTACAATTTAATTCAGTTAACTCTACTTCTTTAATGTCAACATACTTACAAGTAGGGAGTGTGTGTGTCACCTGTCAACGTATAGTGACCTCCATGAATTTCATAGGTTTTCTTAGGCAAGGAGTCATAGAATCATAAAGAGCCATCCACAAGAGCCATCCAGTCCAATCCCCTGCTGTACAGGAATACACAATCAAAGCACTCCTGAAAGGTGGCCATCCAGCCATGTTTAAAAACCTCCAAAGGAGGAGACTTCACCTTCTCTGAGGCAGTGTGTCTCATTGTCGAGCAGCTCTTAACATCAGGAAGAGGTGCTTCTGCAGTTCTGAAATATGGCTTAAAGTATCTAGCATTCATTAGGAGTCTCCCATCCAATTACTAATTAGGTCTGACCTTGCTTTGCTTCCAAAATCAGGTTCTGGTATCTGTAGGATATTTAGGCTCTATTAAATCAGGGAGGGGCGTTTTCCATCTAGCTTAAAATCAGCAGTAGTAAAACCTCTGCTAAAAAAGCCCTCCCTAGACCCCCTGATTCGGAATAACTATCGGCCTGTGTCACTGCTGCCTTTTCTGGGGAAGGTGATTGAGAGAGCAGTTGCTTTCCAGCTTTGAGGGCTCTTGGAAGAAACAGATTTTCTAGACCCATTTCAAACCGGCTTCCGGGCGGGCTATGGAGTTGAGACTGCCATGGTCGCCTTAGTCAATGATCTCCGTCTGGGCATGGACAGGGGAAGCGTGTCCCTGTTTGTGCTTTTGGACATCTCAGCGGCTTTCGATACCATTGACCATGGTATCCTTTTGGAATGCCTGAGGGAGTTAGGTATCGGAGGCACTGCGCTTCAGTGGTTCCGTTCCTAGCTCTCAGGTACATTCCAGATGGTGCAGCTGGGGGATGTTTGCTCCGATAAGAGGGAACTTACATCTGGTGTCCCTCAAGGAGCTATTCTGTCCCCCATGCTATTCAACATTTACATGAAACCGCTGGGAGAAATCATCCAGAGACACGGGGCGCGGTGTTATCAGTACGCTGATGACACCCAAATATTTTTATCTGTGTCTCCGACTCATGCAGTGACTAGGGATGGCATCTCTCCTCTAAATGCCTGCTTGGAGTTGGTAATGGGCTGGATGAGGAAAAACAAACTCAGTTTGAATCCAGAGAAAACGGAAGTACTAGTGATAGGCTCTCCCGGTCCGGGTAGTGAAATTTGTCCACCTGTCCTGAATGGGGTCACGCTCCCCCTGAAGGCCTCAGTCTGCAGTTTGGGGGTGCTTTTGGACTCATCGCTCCAGTTGACTTCTCAGGTGGATGCGACGGTCAGAAGCACCTGCTACCAGCTTCGGCTGATACTCCAGCTGCGACCCTACCTAGGCCGGGGGGACCTTGAAACAGTGGTACATGCACTGGTAGCCTCTCGGTTGGATTTCTGTAATGCACTCTACGTGGGGCAACCCTTGTACCAAACCCGGAAGCTTTAGTTAGTGCAGAATATGGCAGCAAGGTTGGTCACTGGATGTTTCAGGGCTGACCATATAACACCGGTTTTGCAAGATCTCCATTGGCTGCCTATTCACTTCCGGGCACAATACAAGGTGTTGGTTATAACCTATAAAGCCCTAAATGGCTTGGGCTCAGGGTACTTGGAGGACCGCCTCTCCCCATATAATCCGCCCCGCACACTTAGGTCAGCCGGGAAGAATTTGTTGAGGATCCCGATGGCGAGATATGTGTCAACCTCGCAAAGGGCCTTTTCCATCTTGGCCCCTAGGATCTGGAACACCCTTCCCAATGAGCTCCGCTCCACCACCTCCCTGGATCTCTTTAAAAAGAGACTCAAGACCTTCTTGTTTCGGCAAGCCTTCCCAGATGCTCTTTGATATCATGTGACTCCCCCCTATATGTACTGTACTATCGACTGCACTCAGCTAGCTTGGATTTGATGTAATGGTTTTAATTTGTATAATTCTAATGTTTTTATTGTAGTTTTATTTATGTATTGCAATTTTTACTCTGTAGTTTGTATTTTGTCATTGCAAATTCTATCTGTACACTGCTTTGATCACTGTGGAAAAGCGGTTTATAAATAAAACTTATTATTATTATTATTATTATTATTATTATTATTAAGAGGTAGGGAGCAATATTCACCCCAGGTTTCCTTCAATAGGTGATCCAAATTAATTCTAAGTCAGAGTTCAGTAATACAACTAAACTTTCCTCTGCTCAGTCTACACACCTTAATAGTATGTCAAGGAATTGGATGTTTGAATATTCCTTGATCATAAAAACAAAACAAAACAAAACAAAATGCACATTGTATAGAAGAAAATTAAGATGTCAAGGAACAGACTTTGGTCTAACATTCTGTTTCATGTGCTAATTTCTATATTCAGGATATTTTGAAAAAGTGAGGAAAATATGCAAATATTGAAGTCCCTCACCTGCAGCCTGAAGTAGAGGAGAAAAGCATTAACTCCTGGTTGCAGTGAACAAATAAATTGGGTCATGGTCTACTAATTTTATCATAGCACTCTTGTATTTTTACTCTGTAGCACTTATAACTTGGTTACATCCTTACAAATCATTATAAATCAAGCATCACAATAAATCAAAACCAGCAAATTTATTTGAGTCCAATCTGATCTGGTTTTAATCCTTGATGAGAAGCCAACTGAACTCAATTTGAGTTCTTTATAAATTTTGCAAGCTCCCCCCCCCCCAGACATAGACACCATCTTTGCACTTCTTGATGAAAGCCAAGAAAACAATTAGCACACTGGAAGGACAATTGCCATCGTGTTAGGCAAGACTCCACTTTGGAGGAATGGAAAAGAGAGATCAAGAATGAGAGTGGAAGAGCCTTGTTGTGTGGTTAAGCAACAGCAAGAAAATGCTCATTGGGATTTTAATCTTCTGCTGTGGCAGCTGAAGTGAATCAATCAAATAAACAGGAGAAGATTATCTAGGGGCTGGGGCAATCTGCTGACAAAAGCAGGTAAGAAGACAGCCTAGCTGTGCATGAAACCCTTTGTAACACCAACTCCACTAATTGCATCTTTTGCAAAAGCTGAACGATGTGATTTTTTTTGGAAAATGGAGGGTAGACTTTTAAACGGTTTTATTTTCTCCCAAAAGAAAAATGAATGTTCCTCCCTCCTCCCTCCCCCCACAATTGCTCATGTGGCAGCAAGAAGACATTGCAATCTATGCCTTGGAAATTAGCACAATGTAATTAACACCTCTCCTTAGTTTCAAACACAAAAAGAGGTCACTAAGACAGAATGGAGCTAAGCGCATTGCTCTGGCAATTAGTGCTTTATTAGAGCTCTGTGCTCATGACTCTCACCCATGCGGCCTCTTAAACTAATACACAGAGCACTGTAGCACGCATGCTAATAATTCTTCCTAAAGAGAGTGTTCCAGCCAGGCACCTGCCACACTGACTCAGAGGGATTTTTTTTTTTTTTACACTGGAAAGCTATTATATCATATTTCTGAGCCTTTCTTGGTTATACCTATGCTTGGAAGTGGGGGAGCCTCCCTGCCCTCAAATCAGCTGCTATTTTGCACACCTGAAACAGGAGTCTCCCATGTATTCTCAGCAAACCAGGTTCTTCAAGGAATGTTGGGTATGTCCCTGGGATGGTCCTTATCCTAGTTAAGTCATCTCATTGTGTAAATTGATTTTATTACTGTTAAAAACTTCCCTATTCACAATCTGAAGTTCCCTGGGACATGTGTGAATTAAAAACATAAAACAAAGGAACAATAAAATAAAATTAGATGAAAACAAGATAAAATCAGCAACAACATTGTTAAAGGGACTGTGATGATAAAAGAGTTGTGTTAATTTCTAATTGTTAATAATTCAGCTTCAACTTATTCCAACCCTAAGAATGAGAGAGCTCCAAGACAACCTGTTATTAACAGCCCTATTCAGACTTAGGGCTGTGGCTTCCTTAATTGAGTTTATCTACCTGTAATGCCTTCCTCTTTTCCTACTACCTTCCACTTTACTGAGCATTATTGTCTTTTCTAATGAGTGTTACAAAGGGTTTCTTTTCATGGTATGTCTAAAGTACAACCATCTCAGGTTAGTCATCTTGGCTTCTATAGAGAACTGGGGTGTGATTTGCTCTTGGACCCATTCATTTGTCTTTTTGTCAGCTCATGGTGTCCACAAAACTCTTCTCCAGCAGTGAGATTGACAACAACTCACAAAAGATCATTTGCGACAACAGCACTGACTCTCTGGAACAATCTCCCTGATGTAATCCGAGTCTGTCCTACTTTGGATGCCTTTAAGAAGGCTTTGAAGACATATTTATTTAGGCTAGCATACCCGTCTGATTCCTTGTAGATATCATTCTTGATAGAAGTTTACCATACGGACTGATAGATTTTAAGGATGCATTTTAATGTGTTATTGATATATGAAGATTTTATATTTTGTAAATTGAATGTAACTGTGTTTTGATGTAAACTGCTTTGATCACCGGAAAAGCAGTATATAAATAAAGTATTAATAATAATAATAATAATAATAATAATAATAATAATAATAATATTTCAAATGAGTTGATTCTCTTCCTATCAGCTTTCTTCACTGCCCAGCTTTCACAACCGTACATGGAAATCGGAAATACTGTGGACTGAAGCACCTAGACTTTGGTATTCAGTGAAAGCTAACTTGCTTCTTGTTCCTGTGTGCCTGCTGAGATCTTCAAAAAATGCCCTGTTCTATGTTATATGACTGATAAAGCTTGTGGCTACATGCACAGGACTATCTCAACAATAGCATTAACTATGGAACTCCTTCTGCACCTAGCTCTTCCCTTCCTTTCCATCTTTCTTTGTAACAGTTACCTTGTCTAGCCCACATTTTACAAGCTTGTTTGCAAGAATGTCATGGGAAACCTTGTCAAAGACCTTACTGAAATCAAGATATACTATATCCACAGCATACCCTTCATCTACCAAGATAGTAATTTTATCAAAGAAAGAGCTATGATTTGTCTGGCATGAGTTGTTTCTCTGAAACCCATGTTGACTTCTTGTGATAATGGAATTGCTATCTAGATGTTCACAGACTCTCTGTTTAATGATCTGCTCCAGAATCTTTCCTGGTATTGATGTCAGACTAACTGGATGATAATTGTTGGGATCCTCTTTTTTCCCTTTTTGAAGATGGGAACAACGTTTGCCCTCCTCCAGTCTGCTGGGACTTATCCTGTTCTCCAGGAGTTCTCAAAGATTATTGCCAATGGCTCCAATATTACATTAGCCAGTTCTTTTAATACCCTTGGATGTAGTTCATCTGGTCCTGAAGACTTATATTCATTTAGATTAACCAGGCATTCCTGTACTGTCTCTTTACTTATTCTGTGCTGAAATTCCCCTATTCTGTCCTCCATTTTCCTCAGGTTGCGCACCCTTTTCCTTTTCTGAGAACACTGAGGCAAAGAAGGTGTTAAGTAATTTTCTCTGTCCCCTGTTAGCATTTTGCCATCTTCTCCACACATGGAAGTTACTACCTGCCATTAATCAATGTGACTGCATTTTTTTTATTGGCAGGGCTGCATAACATAACATGTCATTAGTTATGGCCAATACAGAGCCCAGAAACTTTTGAGACTAACTACCCAAATCTTGCAAGCAGCATGGCTACTACCATTGCTAGTTGAGGGTTTCTGGGAGTTGTGGTTCCATGGAGGCACAGTCCAGATGGCCTGGAAAGGATGCCCTAATCACGTGCGAGGGATGCCTTGGGGCAGCACTTTCAGATGCCCTGCAACCCTCACACGTGATGAGGACATCAAAATAGCAGTGCCCTGTACACACAGACACCCCCATTGTTATCCAAGCACCACACGGCACCATGCGGCACTTGCGTAATGAGTGCGCCAGTGGCGCATTCATTACGGCGTCACTGCGGCGTCTTGTGGGTTCTTTTTCGGCCAGCAGGAAGCCTCACCATTTGGTGGCTGAGGCTTCCCTCCAGCAGAAAACCAGGCACCGGCAGGCTGCCCTTTTTGTGCGGTCTGTACCCCGACAAAGTAACCTTTTCCAGCTCTGGGCCACAGTGTGTACAGGGCGCTGCTATTTTGATGCCCTCATCACGTGAGAGGGTTGCAGGGCTCTGATTTTCCTCCACTTATATATATTTTGGTTTTATACACAGTAATGTTGAGAGCCAGCATGGTGTAGTGGTCTGAGCATCAGACTATGATGCTATTCATATGAGAATGTCCTAGAAACCAGAGTTCCAATTCCTGCTTAGTCATGGAAACCTACTGGGTGATTTTGGGCAAGTCACACTCTCTCAGCCCCTGAAGAAGACGAAGGCAATCCCTCTCTGAACAAACCTTGCCAAGCAAACCCTGTGATAGGTTTTTCTTGGTTTTCCCATCAATTGGAAATGATTTGAAAGCACACTACAACAAAATATTTTATTTACTGCTATTGGTTTTATCTGCTTTCAGTAGTTATGGCTTTATTACACAGCTGTATTATATTATTGTGTTTTATATTTTTTAATATACTGTATCCCATCCAGAGAACTGTGATTAGTTAGTGGTTTAAAATGTTATAAAATGCAATAATAAAATAATACCTTAATTGTAGAAGGCTGACAAGTGCCCTATTACTGGCGAGGCTTGGTTTCTTTCCCCATGGTTTTATTCAAATGGAACATCCCAAATGTAGTGCCTAGTGAAGTAAAAAATAAATACTTATTTGCATTATAAATTGTATTCATAGTTATCAAAATACAGTTGGATTCAATGACTTGCAAGTTACATGTGTATAGTTGTAATGTGGCTGAAGTTATATATACAGTTAAAAACATCATTTTTATGACTTATCTATTTTTTCCTCCTGTATATTTAAATAAACAGAGAGCAGAACAAAGGCCTTGGGACTGCCTTGGGCTACATAAAACTGAGCTCTAAAACAGGTTGCTCATTTAACGAGTGAATAGCACATCTCTCTTTCTCTCTGTGTGTGACATCTTGCCTATTTTCTTTGAAGAGAGCTTGGACCTGATTTCTGCTTTACTAATGGCTGGGAACACAAAGCCCTGAAGTGGTTCCCATCAAAATGTTGTGCCAGCCAGCTTAGGGATAAAAGCATGTGCCCACTTCTCTTTGCACACTGTGTTGCTGTAGTGCTGTCTTTTTTGAAAGCAACTCTCAGTAACATGCTATTTGGTTATGATAACGGATCACAGTAGTAATTTGGATGGAAGGGTAAAAGAGGCTCTTGTTTAACTCATGGAGGTTCAAGTGATAGATCTTAGAGAATGATGATCAGAAATTGGCCCATATCCCAGCAAGTGATGCAAACCTCGATCAAATGACCTAGATGAGTATGTGTGGGCTTGGGATGAAGATATTTGATTTGGGCTTGAAATGCCCTTTTCCATCCATATGAACCTGTACACATCACTTAGCATGCAAAATGACTGTTGCTTAAATAAGAATAGCTACTTGAGAGCCAATGACTCTGGAGATCAGGGTTTGAATCACATCTCACTGGGTGACCTTGGGCAAGTCATATTTTCTCAGCCTGAGAAGAAGGCAAAGGTGAACTCCTTCTGAACAAATCTTGCCAATAAAAACCAGTGATGGGCTAGAGTCACCATAAGTCAGAAATGACTTGAAGGTACACAACAACTTGATATAATGCCTGATTTGGGATCATGCAGTCAGGATTATTAAAGGAGAATTGGTGCATCATTTCTCACTGCATAGGTGCATCTAACACATGATGATAAAGATGAAGATATATCCATGTGGAGTGGCAAGGGAGTCTTATGAGGGGGAGGGGAGATATTATTTGGAATAAGAATATTGAAGACAATATTGTCCTCTCTCTGGCCGGACTCTGGCAGTCCGGCCAGAGAGAGGAGCAGTCCGGCCAGAGAGAGGAGAAGGAGAGGAGCTGCTTGGCAGCCATTTTGGGACCGTGTGCTTGAGACCGTGTGCTCGTGCTGAAGGGGTGGAGCTTCTGTGAGTCACATCTGTGAGTCACAAGGGGCAGAGCTAGCAGACTAGCTTTATATACCAACTTCCAGAGCCTTCCAGAGCAGTCCGGCCAGAGAGAGGAGAAGGAGAGGAGCTGCTTGGCAGCCATTTTGAGACCGTGTGCTTGACCGTGTGATTTTAGTTTTAGTTTTCTTTAACTCAACAACTCTACTCAAGTGGCATCAGGTTAGAATCAGATATTGAAATAGAACCTTGCCTTTAAGTATCAGATAGCAGCCAGTACATTCCTTTAAAGAAGTATTCCCAGTAGATTGACTGTTATAGTCATTACTAAAGACTTTGCAGTATGGACAACGAGGGATCTGCTGTAGTCACCTGCAACTCTTGTGGGATGTTTCTCTTCTTGCCCACAGAAGTCGAGAACTTCACATACACCAAGTGCAAGTTGGTAGCACTCTTGGAGGAGAAAGTGCAGCAGCTGGAGTCAAGAGTAGCTACACTTCAGCATATTAGGGAACAAGAGGATTTCCTGGACACAATAGAACTAACCATCTTGGATGAGTACCATGCAGAGGAAGATGCTAGGGTGGAAGAGGTCACTTGCCATACACAGGAGGCAGACAGCTGGAGGAATGTCACAAAGAGAAGTAAGCCAAGAAGGAATTGTTCTGGGAGCTTTCAGCTAGAGAATCGATTCGCAGCTCTTTCCCTTATCAAGGAGGATGAAGAAGAGCAGCATGGACAGACTTCAGAGACAGAGCAGGGGAGCCTGAGAGTCCCACCCGAGGGAACAGTCGCTGCTAAGCCTCGGAGGAGGCGTGTGGTTGTAGTGGGGGACTCCTTGCTGAGGGGTACAGAAGCAGTGATATGTAGGCCTGACAAGATGTCTCGAGAGGTGTGTTGTCTTCCAGGTGCAAAGATCCGTGATGTGACAGAGAGGCTGACAAGACTGGTCAAGCCTACTGACAAATACCCCTTCCTTTTGGTCCACGTGGGAACTAATGATACTGCAAGACACAGCCTTCAGAACATCAAAAGGGATTACGAGGCGCTTGGTAGGAAGCTGAAAGGAATGGATGTACAGGTTGTCATCTCGTCTCTTCTGCCAGTTGAAGGGCATGGTCCAGGAAGGGACAGGAAAATAGCGGATGTGAACAACTGGCTTCGCAGATGGTGCCGCCAAGAAGGATTTGGATTCTTCGATCATGGGCTGCGGTTCCACGAGGAGGGACTTCTTGCAACGGACGGGTTGCATCTCACGGCAGTTGGAAGAAATGTTTTTGCCAACAGTCTCAAGAACTTGATCAGGAGGGCTTTAAACTGAGTTCCGAGGGGAAGGGAGACAATATTAAGGAAGGCGAAAGGGATGGTGAAAATAGTCAAACTGACATAGAGGAAACAAGAAAAAAAGTGCAAGGACCCAACAGTGGGAGGCAAAAAAACTTGCACAGCCAGCAAGTAAAAGGGAACTATGGTCTGCGATGTCTCTACACTAATGCACAGAGCATGGGAAATAAGCAAGATGAACTCGAACTCCTAGTACAACAAAGCAAATATGATATAATAGGCATCACTGAAACCTGGTGGGATGAGTCTCATGATTGGAATGTGGAAATAGAGGGGTATAACCTTTTAAAGAGAAATAGGCCAAACAAGAAAGGAGGAGGAATAGCACTATATGTCAGAGATATTTACACCAGTGAAGAGATCCAGGACATCAATCATGGAAGCCAGGTGGAGAGCATCTGGGTAAAAATTAAAGGGGAGGGAAACAACAAGGATGTTACGGTGGGAGTCTACTACAGACCCCCAAGTCAGACTGAGGAATTGGATGATATCTTTCTAGAACAGATGACCACACAGTCAGAAAAGAGAGATGCAGTAGTGATGGGCGACTTCAACTATCCTGATATTTGTTGGAAGTCAAACTCAGCAAAATCCTCAAGGCCTAACAAATTCCTCACTTGCCTGGAAGACAATTTCATGGTCCAAAAGGTGGAAGAGGCAACAAGGGGGTCAGCTATTTTAGATCTGATCCTAACCAACAAGGATGACTTGGTTAATGGGGTGCAAGTGGTGGGATCATTAGGTGGAAGTGACCATGTTCTCCTGGAGTTTGTAATACAGTGGAAAGGAGAAGCCAGGCATAGTCAGACACGCATCCTAGACTTTAGGAGAGCGGATTTCAGTAAACTTAGAGAAGTATTGAGGGCAATTCCATGGTCAGAAATACTAAAAGATAAAGGAGTTCAGGACGGAAGGGACTTTCTCAAAAGGGAGATACTGAAGGCACAATTTCAAACAGTTCCAGTGAGAAAGAAAAACGGGAGGTGTCTCAAGAAACCAGGATGGATGACTAAGGAACTTTCAACCGAGCTAAGTTTGAAACGGAACATGTATAAGAAATGGAAAAAGGGGGAAATCACAAAAAAGGAATTCAAAGAAATAGCAGGCATGTGTAGGGGTAAAGTCAGAAAAGCTAAAGCGCAGAATGAACTCAGGCTTGCTAGAGAGGTTAAGAACAATAAAAAGGGCTTTTTTGGATATGTCCGCAGCAAAAGGAAGAAGAAGGAAACGGTAGGGCCACTGCGTGGACAAGATGGCAAAATGCTAACAGAAGACAGAGAAAAGGCAGAATTACTCAACACCTTCTTTGCCTCAGTCTTCTCAGAAAAGGCAAAGGGTGCTCAACCTGAGGATAATGGAGCAGAGGACAGGATAGGGGCATTTCAGTACAGAATAAGTAAAGAGATAGTAGAGGAACACCTTATTAATCTAAATGAATTTAAGTCTCCGGGACCAGATGAACTCCATCCAAGGGTATTAAAAGAACTGGCAAATGTAATATCGGAGCCATTGGCAATCATCTTTGAAAACTCCTGGAAAACAGGAGAGATCCCAGCAGACTGGCGGAGGGCAAACGTTGTCCCCATCTTCAAAAAGGGGGAAAAAGAGGATCCCAACAATTATCGTCCAGTTAGTCTGACATCAGTACTAGGAAAGATTCTGGAGCAGATCATTAAACAGAGAGTCTGTGAACATCTAGAAGGCAATGCCATAATCACAAAAAGTCAACATGGGTTTCAGAGAAACAAGTCATGCCAGACAAACCTGATCTCTTTCTTTGATAAAATTACCAGCTTGGTAGATGAAGGGAATGCTGTGGATATAGTATATCTTGATTTCAGTAAGGCCTTTGACAAAGTTCCCCATGACATTCTTGCAAACAAGCTTGTAAAATGTGGGCTAGACAAAGGAACTGTAACATGGATCTGTAATTGGTTGACCGGCCGAACCCAAAGGGTGCTCAACAATGGCTCCTTTTCATCCTGGAGAAAAGTGACCAGTGGGGTCCCACAGGGCTCTGTCCTGGGCCCAGTGCTATTCAACATCTTTATCAATGACCTGGATGACAGAATTGGAAGCATACTTATCAAATTTGCAGATGATACCAAATTAGGGGGAATAGCTAATACCCCAGAGGACAGGATCAAGATTCAAAATGACCTGAATAGACTAGAAAGCTGGGCCAAAGCTAACAAAATGAAATCCAACACGGAGAAATGTAAGGTATTGCACTTAGGGCGGAAAAATAAAATGCACAGACATAGCATGGGTGACACCTGGCTGAATGAAACTACGTGTGAAAGGGATCTAGGAGTCCAAGTAGACCACAAGTTGAACATGAGTGAACAGTGTGATGCGGCAGCTAAAAAGGCCAATACTATTTTAGGCTGCATCAATAGAAGTATAGTGTCTAGATCAAGAGAAGTAATAGTGCCACTGTATTCTGCTCTGGTCAGGCCCCACCTAGAATATTGTGTCCAGTTCTGGGCGCCACAATTCAGAAAGGACATTGAGAAACTGGAGCGTGTCCAAAGGAGGGCGACAAAAATGGTGAAAGGTCTGGAAACCATGCCCTATGAGGAACGACTTAGGGAGCTGGGGATGTTTAGCCTGGAGAAAAGAAGGTTAAGAGGTGATATGATCGCTCTGTTTAAATATTTGAAGGGATGTCATATTGAAGAGGGAGCAAGCTTGTTTTCTGCTGCTCCAGAGAACAGGACCCGGAACAATGGATGCAAGCTGCAGGAAAAGAGATTCCACCTGAACATTAGGAGGAACTTCCTGACAGTTAGGGCTGTTCGACAATGGAATGCACTCCCTCGGAGGGTGATAGAGTCTCCTTCCTTGGAGGTCTTTAAACAGAGGCTGGATGGCCATCTGTCAGGGATGCTTTGATTTGGATTTCCTGCATGGCAGGGGGTTGGACTGGATGGCCCTAGTGGTCTCTTCCAACTCTATGATTCTATGATTCTATGATTCTATGAAATCTTTGTGCATGCAAGCCTCTGGGCATGTATGCCAGACAAAACTGTCTGCAATGTAATATTCCAATAACAGAGAGTAGTAAGTTCCAGTTTTGTTCTGCTTTGGATTGGAAATGAAATCGTAAATTTTAATGCAGACCATGACCCAGCAATAGCATTTCAGTCTCTGATCCCTGGCTAGAGATCAATATTTCCAGCTATAAAACAATTATTCATTGTCTACACTTATATCCTTTCACAGTTAGTTTCAGTAGAAAGGGGCACCATTCATTTTGTACAAGTATTACAGTGGACCCTTCCCTTACATGGGGGCCCATTCTGGATCACCCTGTGTAAGGGGAAATCCACCTATGCTCACGGCCCATGGGGTGTGTGCTTGGGGCATTTCTTTAATTGTTGCACGGCTTCCTTATAGTGGGCCAATGTATGACACAGGCGCACTGTATTTTTAAAAGATAATTTGAAGATCTTGAAAAATATGTAGTTTAGTTAACTAGATGCTGGATCTGATTCCAAAGTTAATTGATTAGTCTGCTAAGTGTGCCTGTGTTGTTTTTGTTTCACACTCTAAGAGATCCTTTCCAAAACTAATGGAGATAACAATGATAACACTGTGTTATAGTCTGAGGGATGGCAACAGTGTGGACCATTACAGAATCTGCAGTGATCCCAGTATCACACCCAACTGGAGTTTTATCATACCAGGAGGTGACTGTGCTTACAAGAAATGATTGAAGCAATTATAAATGGAGAATTGATCCATTTTTCATTATGTTTCCTTCTCTGCATTTTAAATATGATTTAGAAAGAGCTTTGTAATTTTGGGCCAATTGTCTTTATGTTTCAGAAGAGGTTGTTGTTACTGTGAGAGATTCATTGGAAAGATGAGTGGGAGTGATTTCACATTAAAATGCCCAATGAGACTTTGTTCCTAGGTTCCCAGTGTAAAATGATAGGCGGCTCTGCAACTGTTGTGGGCAGATATGGGCAAACTGCAATCCTTCTTGAACAGCATCCACTTTTTGATCAGAAGAGGTAATCTCTGGGGGAAACAGCAGACTAAACCGGAGGTCTTTTGAACAGGAGAAAATCTTGCAAAAATATCTATCTCTCTAGGAACACAAAAAGGAGAAATAATGATTGTTCAGTGTATAAGGTATATGGATGGAAAGAATATTCATAATTATTCATTACTAGGTTACAAAACTCATTTTCTACAGCTGCATAACCTTGTCAGGAAGGGTAACAGATGAGTGATCATTTTTCCCAATTTTATCCTGGTATTTTAATGTGTTATGTAAGAATTAGTCTGTGGATAAAATACATTTTTCTGGTGTTTTCTGCCCAGAATATATTTTTCCTGCTCCAGAAACCTGTTATCTGTGCATAAAAATGGTTAAAAAACAAAATAAAGAAAATAGAACAAAACTTTTTTAAACTACAAGATAATTTATGCACAACCTTTTGGGATGTTTGTGTATGGGGAGAATACCATGGAAGACTTTTTTATTTTTTCCTGCAGTGAGGACAAAGGTACTTTAATTATTTTTCCTTGTGTGTGAGGATGATGTAGTTGAGGGTTTACATCTCTACTTCATTATTACCCTCACTTTGCCTTCTTACTTTTCTGCATGATTCCAAGTTCTGACAAGTTAATGTCTGGAAAGAAAGCTCTCTGACAACTTTTATTTTAGGGATAGTATGAGCCTATGGGTAACATTTATCTATTTATTTCAAAACTGCATGCCCTGACCTTCCACTGCATTTGGAGTGCTCTGCATTTGGAGTGCAGCTTACAGCAAAAGCAAAGCCTCAAGCAAAACTCTTTTTTTATAGTAATAAAAATGTCTGTATAATGTACTGTATCTGTCTGCCTACCTCCAACATCACTCCAAGACTGGAGCCCTGGTGGCACAGTGGTTAAATGCTTCTACTGCAACCACTCACTCACAAACCACAAGGTTGTGAGTTCAATACTAGCCAGGGACTCCGGGTCAACTGAGACTGGCATCCTTCTGTAGCTCACTAAAATAAGTACCCAGCTTGTTGTACACTGGTAAGCAGTATAGAAATGTACTTGCTATTGCTATTGCTAAACTTATACATCTGAAATTTTGCATAAATATTAAGGAACCCTAAAGATATGCACCTCAAAAATGTTTTACTTTTTAAAAAATGTTAATGAAAATCTGACTTTAGCCAGCAGTACCAACTTCAGTTGTGAGGAGTCAGATTTTCTTCATTTTATCTAACTAGCAAAGATGAAGCTGCTTCAAGGCTGGGGCATTTATTCTTCAGAAAGCAGTTAAATCACTTTTGTGCTGTTTTCATCTTCAGGTTAAGAGAGAGAACATCCTGTTTGGTGGTAACAGGCAGGAAGGAGAATGAACAGAGGGAATGAAAGATGAAATGAGCATCATGGTGGTGGTGTTGGGGAGGGGGAAAAAACAGAGAGAAAGCAAACATGTGGGTATAGGGAAGAAAAAAAGAAAACAAGCAACCAAGAAGAGCAATTGATTGGGTGGATCTAAGCATTTTTTAATCTTTAAGAAGTTGAGTACTTCTGCTAGTAAGTAATAAAGACAGGTATGGCAGACAGAACCAAACAAAAACATGAAGATATGCAAATACATATGTTTTTTCATTATTTGGAAAGAAGTCTGCTCATGACTTTTTCGATAACTGGAACATAATAAGGCTGAGATACCTTAAGAAGCTTGAAACAAGTCTGACACACCCAAGATACTAGTTTCCATTTTCTTTGCAAATGATGCAATCCTTTGGTCAGTACACATCATATCACTTTCTCTCTACCAAATTCACAGGGTCATAACATGGTAGAGATAGGAACAGAAACTGTCTGTTGTGTCAAACTTGTGAGCAGCTCATGTCTGGTGTTTAAATTTCCACAAGTGTCTGAGAAACTGGGTTCCAGCATGCTCTGGAGAATGACAGGTGATGAGACATACTGCTGACCAAGAGAAAGCAAGCCAACTTATTTTAACTGCCTTGCAAGCAATCTGGAAATAAGGTCATGTCAGAATGATGCCTTTTATACTTGCAAAAAAAGAGCGAAGGGAGGTAAATGTCATTCCCCCACATGTTAATAATCTGTTGAAAGCTACTTTTTGGCAGCTAACAGGTTTCATGAGTGTGAAAATAAAATACAGTCTTCAGATTTTATTTCATTTTTGGTATAGTTAAGCAGGCTTTATGCTACTGTACTTTAGAATATATTGGACACAGACATATTACTTCTCATATTTCTCAGAAAATTGCACATGGAACTGACCTCTTCTTTGTCATCAGCTAGTTTTCCCTGGGAAGATAATTTAACCATGGAATTAGGGTCAAAGTGTGAATCCCTGCTTCCCAAAGTTGTCCACCACAACCAGAGATAGAAAAGGTTACTCTTTTGAACGTCAACTTCTAACATCATCCAGCCATGGATATGCTGTCTGAGAATTCTGAGAGATACAGGCGGGATACAAACCGCCATATAGTACGTATTCTATACGTACTAGGGTTAGGAAGGGGCGGTGCTTCCACACACTAACCCTAGTACGTATAGAATACGTACAAGATGGCGCGCCCCTTCCACATGGGCCCGCCATCTTTACGTACTGGACGCATAGCGTCCTGTCGCGGCGCCTATGACGTCACGAATGCGCCAGCGGCGCCTCGCGATGTCATAGAGGCGCTGCAAAAAGAAGCTCCGAAATGGAGCTTCTTTTTTGCTCCGCGCGGGAGCCATGTGGTTTAGCTGCTGCGGCTCCCACGTGGAGCAAATGGTGCCGGCGGGAGACCGCCGCAAAGCGGAGGTCTGTATCCCGCCTAAGTGATTGATGGATTGATTAAAATCCTATCTTTCTCCCAATATGGGACCCACAAAGGTTTACAACATGTTAGAACAAAAGAAGCTAAATCAGCTTATAGCTTACACTTTTTAAAAAAATTAAATAATCAGTTGTATTAGATACATTAATTTAAAACCATTTAAAAAGCATTTTAAGATAAAAGTAGAGCACTCCATTTAAAGATTATTCTGCAATAGTCAGTTAATAGCCAAAGGCATATTTAAATATAAAGCTCTTTGCCTGCCTGCAGAAGGAGAGAATGCCAACCTTGCTTTTCCATTCCAAAGCCTGGGACAGACATCAAGAAGGTGTCCTATGCCATCACTTAACTTTCCTATGATAATGGTGGGACTGAGAGAAAGTCTTCCCTGATTTTAAAACTCAGACAGGCTCATATAGGGAGAGGCAGTATTTCAGATAATGTAGACCCAAGCTATATAGGGCTTTGTAAGTCATAAGCAGCACTTTGAATTGTAACCAGAAATATACCGATAGCCAGTGAAGACTTGGAAACTTGGGAGTTATATGTCCCCAGTAACCAAAAGGCTCTGACTACAACCAGTGTCAAGCAGGAGGGTCAGCTCTAGCATGATACAGAGTAAGGTAGTCAGTTCATGCCCAAATTGGGAAGGGACTGAAGGGCAATGCTAAAGTTATGTATGTCAAGCAACCTGTCTGGAGTCTGATTAGCACCCATGTTGGCCTCAAGTACCAACAGAGGATCTTGTCTCTTAATTAAATTCCAGTTTTCTTCTGTATGGTGGAAGATACTATCTTGCTCTTTGTCTCAAGCAGAAAAATATCTTGGGCTAATTCTAATAAGCAGTACTTCCAAAGGAAATTGGATGTGATCTGAAAAACTTGCAATTCAGTGATTTATTTCTGCTATTTTCTATGGCAACATGCTTGTGCATGGGGAGGTTGAGGTTCATTTATGAATTACTTTGATTATAGTGAGAAAATGCTTTCTGAAGCAGGTAAATGAGTGTGAAAACAAAAATCTGTTCACAGAAGCTTGTGGAACCATTCTTGCTGAACAGTCCCAGCAATATAGTAATGCTAAAGTTGAGCTTTATCTTGTTTTTCTGCTCTGCCAAACCTTTTCAAATTTAAGAAAATTGTTTGCAGGTTTTCATTGCTGACATTTAGCATGGGGTCATACCATCCCTATTTCTCTCCCTCTAATGTGACTTTTTTTTGGTAGGATGTCTTTGTCCTACTCTATGTTGCTTTTGTAGTGTTGATAGCTATATAGTTTGTCTTTCCCTTATTGATGAATAAATCCTTTGCTTTGCTGTGTCTGCAGGATCTTTTCTTCCAATGAGCAGCGTGTTAAACTAAGCAGGGCAATATCATCAGCAGAATTGAGGTCATCCAATTGTGTTTTATCATTTTGTCCCAGGGAACAAAATCATTTATTTGAGATGCTCAGCTACCTTTCCTTCTTCAGAAATCCTCCCTCCCACAGCCCGCAGTCTCCTTAGATTATGCTCATAATTTTCTGTGCTGGGCTATATAGCCTTGCTCATACTCAAAAGCAGGATGTTGTGAATATTTTTATATGGTATTCCATCTGTATCACTTATTTCTGATTGTACAGCAGCACCAAAAATACTTCCTTTGTGATAGGAACAGATAGCACAAGTCTTCGCCATTTAAAAATATATATTTTCCCAATTATCCTGTCAGAAATACTTATAAGCTTTAAATTGTTAAAAGTTCTTTGGTCTGAAAGAACCAGCCTTCAGATAGATTTTAGCCTGTTTTTGGTCAGATTCACTTTTTTTGCCACTGTCGCTCTAGTCTCCATCTTGTTCACTTCATTGCTGCTAGCTCCTTAGAGAACCCAGATCACCATCACACCCCCCCCCCCCCCCCCGTACAGACCACTAGGAGCAATGGTCCCAAACTTTGGTCCTCCAGATGTTTTGGAGCTTAGCTCACAGAATTCCTGATTGTTGGCTGTCTGGTTGGGGCTCCTGGGAGATCAAGTCCAAAATGCTTGGAGGACCAAAATTTGGTAATCACTGATCTAAAGTGTGCCCCAGAGGGAAGGAAGAGGTGGCAGATGTAACAAGCTATAGCAGACAAGCTCCATCTCCTTCCCTGCCACATGGTCTTCAGGTCCTCTTCTCTCTCTGCAAGGGGTGCTATGGATGCATCTACACTGTAGAAATAATGTAGTTCGACATCATTTTAAGTGTTATAGGTCCATCTATAAAATGCTGGGATTTATAGTTTTACAAGATTTTAGCTTTCTCTGCCAATGCATGCTGGTGCCTCCCAAGACTACAAATCTCAGGATTCTGTAGAATGGAACCATGACAGTTAAAGTGGTGTCAAACTGCATTTTTTTGAGGAAGCACCTCTGGAAAGAAAATACATCCCATTGCCATTTCATCTGCAAAGGAAATGGAAGGAGATACCCAACTTCAGAGAGTCCCTGGGCCATTTTTTCCCTTTCCCAATGTAGAGGATTCTTGATGGCACCAAGGGAAGAAAGAGGTGCTGACTGCAGAGCTAGTTGCCCATGCACTTAATTTGAAACACTGTGAAAAACCCTGATCCTTTGCATTTGCTGACTTAGGGGCTGTATAAACAGCCCCAAAGGGGCGGCCTCCAGCCACCTCTTCTTCAGCTGGCTCAGGGCTGCAGCAACCACATGCTGCAGCCCTGATCCAGCCGTTCCAAGGCACGAAAAAGAGCCACAAAAAGCAGCTACTTTTTGCACCCTGGAAAGGGCGTGATAATTATGGCGTTGTGTGCTCCTTTGGTGCTGCATCATATGGATGCAGCACTGGGGGAGTGCCATGATGCACATGCCATGCGGAGCAGCGTCCTGGCATCCTGGGGTCAGTGTTGGGGCATGCATCATCTGGATGCGATGCCCCAACTCTGCCCCAGGCTTGCCAAGTGCTGGTCTGTATAGGGCCTTAGAGTGTGCACAAAGGATTTTCATATATATATATATATATATATATAGATATAATATATAGATATATAATAGATATATATGTGGTATGATGCACCTGTAAAGATGTTGGAGTCAGAGTTGAACTCATAACATCTGATCTGCATTAAACCATGAAAGTCAGTGGACAATCTTGGTCCAGTCACTCCCTCACAGCTTGAAACATCTCACAGGGTTGTTCTGAGGAGAAAGTGGGAAAAAGAAGAGCGATGAATACTGCCTTGAGTTTACTAGAAAAAAGATGGGAAAGAAATGTAATCAATAAATACAAGAATGGCAATTCAAACCATTCCCACCATGACCGAGAAAGCTGGAAGTACCCAATGTACATATGCTTTCTTATGTTTTTTAATTCCAGCCACAATCAATTTTTAAGCATGGAGCAAGATGGTCTTTTGATGGTCAAATAAGTTCATGACAAAATAAGCATCAATCACTATACTGTCACTGTTTTGTCTGTGCAATAGAAACTACTTCAGCCATTTGGCTTTGTAGATTACCTTTTGCCTGTAACAATGTCTGCTGAGATCAGTGCCCCCCCCTCCCCTCAGCCCTCCAGTCGAGAAGACCTATAAACAGAATGGCATAAGTTCATTTTTTTACAGAGTTTGATGAACAGAGGGATTTTTTGTGGGAACAGGGTTGAACTAACAACCTTCACATCCCTTTCAAACCCTATTATTCTGTTGTGCTGTGAAATTGGCATAAGAAATCTATTGTGCTGAGCAAGTCAATAACAGATTTTGTGACATGTGGAAGCAGCCCACAGAATGGATTGCTGTGGGATCTTTTTTATATTAAGCAAGTTTAACTATGAGAAGAAGAGGCATCGTGTCAGGAACAATTTGATACTGGTGCTTCCACATTTATGTGTGGACTTTCTGTTTATAATTTGCAATAAAGACTGGGTTAGATACCGGAAAAGCTGACACTAATTTTTTTTCCTTGACTTTTTTTAGAGCAGCTTTTCATTGAACAGCAAAATTTTATCAGGCCAATTGAAATTCCTTAGCTCTTCTTTGGGGAATAGCTCAAGGCTGCTGATTCCTGAGTGCTTTTCAGTTTCTGTTTATCATGAAATAATTTCCCAGTGCTATGTTTTCTAAACTGCATTGAGAGAAACAAAGCAACGGGTCTGAGGGTTGGTTTCAACAGACGGCAGCCTGGCGGAATTGCAGGTTTGACCTCATTTTATCCTCTGAGTATTTAGAGATTGCTTTCATGCCCAGCAACCATATGAGAAGAATATAGATTCTTTCCTGAGTACATTGAACTTGGAAACAATAAGTGACCTCTAAAGTTGAATTCTACAGCTGCAGGAATAGAGAAATTATTATTTCTCCCTCCCTCCTTTTCAGATATGATGGAGACAACTTTTATATCAACACAGAGAATGAACGAACAGCTGTTCAACTAAAAATAACCAATAAAGTGAAAATGGGAAAGCTATTTTCAAATTATACCCTTTTGAAGAAATCATTATGTAGCTTGGTGCCGCCTTTATTCCATTCTCTATCTCTGCCATTATCTAACAGCACAGACAGAATAATGTAAAGGATTTGACAGAGAGATGATAGGAAACTATCTCTTGTTTCTTTGCAAACATTTAGTTACAAGATTATGATGCAGGGCAGCTCAGGCTCTGTGTTTATTCAGTACTGGAAGAAAGAAGGGTGAAAAAGAAGTCTATTATAGCTGCCATGTCTTAACATTTAGGTTTAGATGCTGCATATAAGATAACCACACAAAACTGGAATACAAAATTCATGAAATAAAACAGAAAATACAAAATGTAATAATATAGAAATTAAGGCACTAAAACAGTAACATCTCAAAAGTAATATAATAACACCAAACCACAAAAACAACACAATATAGTAATCCTCACAATAATGTATAACTTCACAACCATAATACTAACAATTTTATAGTGCATCCAAACCACATTAGCAATCTACTTGTTTTCTTCAATGATATGAAATATTCCAGATGCCAACCACAGATGCTAGCGAAACATCAGGAATGAACTCTTCTAGAATATGGCCACATAGTCCAAAAAACCCACAAAAAACTATAGATATGAAATACAGTTTTCTGTAATTATCAAACAACTCAAGCAAACTTGAAAAATAAACAAAAGTTCGTTATGTATGAATATTCTATTCCCAAAAGGCTACTTAGCTTTCAGACATTAATCTAACAAGTAAAAGAAGTTTGTAGTAAAAAGGTATCCTCAGATAAGAAAATCCAGAAGTAGAACAAACAAAATGGCAGGTAGCCCAGTCCAAAAGCCTCAGGCTGACATCCATTTGGGCATGCCACTAAATTTTTAATGTGACTTGGTTTCATTACAATATTTTTAGCATTATGGGTGTGACAATGCATTTTAGTGTAATTTCTTATACAGTCTGCCTGCACCATCCCGCTTGCCATCCACAGACTCGAGCTCACATGTATGGAAAGCCCCAGTGGACAAAATGGCATGGGCACTGAAGGCGCATGGGCACTGTTGTGCACAGGAGCATGCCACCATAGGCATGCATAGGATACCAGCACAGACAGTTTTTCCCATGCACAGGAGGGGTCCAGCATGGGTCCCCTGCATATAAGAAGGGCCTACTGTATGACGTTACTTTTAGAGATATTACATTTTTGGTGTATAGATTTCTATATTATGAGTTAAGTACTCCAATCCAAAAATCCAAAATGCTCCAAAATCCATTTTCCCCCCATGGCTGGCTGAGATAGTGACACCTTAAGGGCTGGTCGACAGTGGAACACACTCCCTCAGAGAGTGGTGGAATTTCCCTCCTTGGAGGTCTTTAAACAGAGGCTGGATGGCCATCTGTCAGGTATACTTTGACTGAGAGTTCCTGCATGGCAGGGGGTTGGACTGGATAGCCCTTGTGGTCTCTTCCAACTCTATAATTCCATTATTCTATGATTCACTTTCTGGTGGTTCAATGTGCACAAACTTTGTTTCATTCACAACAATTATTTTAAAATATTGTATAAAATTACCTTTAGTATATAAGGTGCATATTGAACAGAAATGAATTTTGTGTTTAGATTTGTGCCCCATCTCCAAGATATCTCATTGTTTATATGTAAATATTCCAAAATCTGAAACACTTCTGGTCCCAAGCCTTTCAGATAAGGCATATATTAGTTTTTTCTATGCATCTGTATTGCCTGATTTATATTATGTATTTTGTACCCCAGTTGTACGTGGTATTCAATTTTCCCCCACCCGTGTTTTATGTCTGGGTGGTGTATATTACTTATAAATTAGACCTATGCACAGTGGCTAACACAACAGGCCTCCCTTTTTCTCTCACCTTAGGTTCTCTTTACCACCTGAAAACTGGTTTTGATGAATATTTTAGCCCTCTAGAGTGGTTTTGAGGGCATGTGAGGAGGAGTAAGGTGATGATAAATAGGAAAAAGATACTCGGTCCCCCTCCTGAAGTCACTGATAGAAACAGTTCCATCAGTAGAATGATTTTTGTTGGATCATTGCCAGTATTTACAAATTCTGATTTAAATGCCAAAGATTATCTGCCTAAATCTTTTTCCAAAGACCCGATAGATCCGACTCAATCTTCAGATGGATGTAGGAATGGGAGGTCCTTTCCCTTGAGGGAGGCCTAGTGGATGAAAGTCACTCCTCAGATGGATGTAGGAAAGAGAGGCTCTTTAGGCTAAGGGAGGCCTGGTGAATGAAAGTCACTCCTCAGATGGCTGCAGGGAGGACGGTCTAGAGGCAGTTGAAGGTGTTAATGGCTCTCTCGTCATTTCCGACTACCTGGCATCTGATTTTCCATTGTCTGACCATCATTTAATTTCTTTTACTCTTACTTATATCCCACCTCCTCGTCGTACTGTCCAGCGCCATTTCCGCGACCTTCAGTCTGTTAACTCTGACCATCTCAGTCAGACTTTGAATTCATCTCTCTCTTCTCTTGATCTTGGGGACTCTGCTGATTCAGCAATGACTTTATTTAATTCCACTCTTTCTTCAACTCTTGACAGCTTTGCTCCTGTATCTGTACGTGTGTCTTCCCCCATGACTAGGCCTCAGCCCTGGCTCACTCCCACTATCAGGTTCCTCCGGTCCTGCTCTCGGGCAGCCGAACGTCTTTGGAAAAAGTCTAGGGAACCGGCCGATTTCATTCATTATAAATTCATCCTTTTATCTTTTTCACGCGCTCTGTCTATGGCAAAACAGAACTATTTTAAATCACTGATCTGCGCTAATGAGAGGCGTCCGCAGCGTTTGTTCTCCTGCTTCAATACACTACTCAAACCTTCCTCTCCCCCTGTCTTCTCATCTTTTCCCCCCACTGACTTCGCCAACTACTTCATCACAAAAGTCACTACTATTCGATCTGAAATAGTTCCTCCCGACTTGCCCCCTACCACTAACCTCCTGGTACCTTCTACTGATAAACTCTATGTGTTTCCCCCTGTTTCTCTGGATGAACTCTCTAAGCTGCTAAATTCTTCCAAACCTACTACCTGTTCTCTTGATCCTATTCCCTCCCGTCTCCTAATCTCTATAGCCCCTTCTCTTCTGCCCTCGCTCCTCTATATCTTTAATCTCTCTCTCTCTTTGGGTTCCTTCCCTTCTGACTTCAAACATGCTCTCGTTTCCCCAATTCTGAAGAAACCCTCTCTCGACCCCTCTTCTTTGTCTAGCTATCGTCCAATTTCTCTTCTTCTTTTTCTTTCTAAGGTCCTAGAACGGGTCGTTTATTCTCGCTGTATTAAGTTTCTTGAAGCCAACTCCATCCTAGACCCCTTCCAATCTGGCTTCCGCCCACGGCACTCTACAGAGACAGCCCTCACCAAGATCTCAAATGATCTCTTGCGGGCCAAGGCAAATGGCCTCTACTCTATTCTCATTCTTCTCAATTTGTCTGCAGCCTTTGACACTGTTGATCACTGTCTCCTGGTTGATTTACTTTCTGACCTTGGGTTCACCGACTCTGCTCTCGACTGGTTTAAATCTTACTTGTCAGATAGATCTTTTGCAGTGGTCACAGGTGGTCAGACTTCATCCTCTGTTCCCCTATCTGTTGGAGTTCCCCAGGGCTCTGTCTTGGGTCCCCTTCTGTTCTCTCTATACACACTGTCTCTAGGTAAACTCATCAGTTCTTTTGGTTTCTCTTATCATTTGTATGCCGACGACACTCAGCTGTATCTCTCCACCCCTGACCTTTCGACGGGGCTTGAACAGCAAGTTTCTTCTTGTCTGACTGCCATCTCTCAGTGGATGCGGCTTCGGCGCTTGAAGCTCAACATGTCTAAGACTGAGCTTCTCGTCTTTCCACCTAAACCCACCCTTCATTATTCCTTTTCTGTTTCTGTCGACGACACTTCTATTCAACCGGTTCATCAAGCCCGCAGTCTTGGCTTCATTTTTGACTCTTCTCTGTCATTTATTCCCCAGATCCAGGCCACCGCCAAGACCTGTAGATTCTTTCTCCACAACATTGCCAAGATCCGTCCATTCCTCTCAATCTCTACTGCCAAGACTCTAGTCCATGCCCTAGTGGTTTCGCGACTAGATTATTGTAACCTCCTTCTAACAGGGCTTCCTCTTTCACACCTCCATCCTTTAATATCTGTTCAGTATTCAGCTGCCCGTATTGTCACATCCGCTCGCCGCTTTGACCATGTTTCTCCTCTTTTCTCCTCCCTTCATTGGCTCCCCTTCCCCTTCGCATCCGGTACAAGCTTTTGTTACTGACTTTCAAAGCCCTCCATGGGTTGGCCCCTCCTTACTTATCTGACCTTCTTTCTCCTTACATTCCTACTCGCACCCTCCGCTCTGGTAGTCAGGGTCTCCTGTCACAATGTAGGACTACCACTGCCCCCTCCCGAATTCGTCCCTTCTCGCTTGCTGCCCCTTACTCCTGGAACCTTCTTCCCCCACATGCACACCTCATCACTTCTCTGCCCAGTTTCAAAACTGAATTAAAGACTATACTGTTTAGAGAAGCATTCCCAGAGGTGAGCCCCTCTCCGACCCAGGAAGCCTCCTTCTAATCATCCATCAAGAAGCCAAGCCCTTCCTCCAGTCCATCTGCCTTGGTCCAGGCCTCGGAGGTGGAAAAGATCTGCTGGACCTGATCCTATTCCCCACCACCACTCCCTTCTCCTTTTGTGTCGTGTCTTTTAGATTGTAAGCCTGAGGGCAGGGAACCGTCTGACTAAAAAAAAAAAAAAAAATTATGTACAGCGCTGTGTAAATTTACAGCGCTTTATAAATAAAGGTTAATAATAATAATAACAAATCATATATTAATTAATCTGAAGATATGGCATCCCGGGGGGGGGCACTTTAGATTGCTATGTACCACGTTCTGTATTAATGTACTATCCCAGAACAGAATATTATGCTACTGTTGTTGCCAAGCTAAACTAGTGGCAACTAGTTCTGTAGAATGAGTTTTAGATTTAAATGAAACTTTCATAAGGAAACAATCCAGTATTTTGTCTAGCTCTGTAACAAGGATAACAGCATTTTGTGCTCTGAAAAAAGATATCATGAGAATGAGTGTTTAGCAGTTTTGAGGGGGTACCTTGATGGAGGATAAGGTATATTGAGGCAAATCCATAAGGAGGATAACTCATTGCTAGTATGCAGCTGTCACTACTTAAGACCTCAGGTAGACAGATTTCAAATACCAAGCCTGGGGAAAATAGCTGTCATTTTGAGACCTCAGCTTGCTTTTTTTATTCTTAACTTTAGGGCTGCTAGTCCTGGATTCAGTTAAAAGTATAAGATAGCAATATGAACCTCACAAAGTCCAATACTTTTATACTTCTAAATCAAGATTCTACAATAAAGTCAGCATCCACACTGAGGGGGAGCTTTAATTAGCTGTGTTCTCTGAGAAAATGAGCTAATGGTATGTCTTTGATTATATGTAGACAGGGGAAAAAGAGCAAGGTATAACATAAAATATCGAACAACAACACCTAACAGGGTGTTCAGAACATAGAGAATGGTTTATATTACTGTGCATTTTTGTTATTGTTCTAGCTATTTCTATGTGTACTTTTAAATTTTCACATTTTCATTTTTAAAGTGTAATAAAAAAACCCTAATAAAACCTAAATCAGCATAGACCAGGATAGGCAGTCCTGATAAAATCAGGGGCCAATTTTAATTTCTGCACTTACCCAGAGGGCCACATCATACTGCTTTTGACCACTAAATTGGCTGAAAATTACAATGTTCACCTCTGAACATGGAGGCCCAAGTTTCAGCAGTAACCAGGAGTGCTTTCATACAATTAAAGTTAGTACATCAACTGCAGCAATTCCCAGAGAAGCTGGATCTGGTTACAGTGGAATATGCCTTGGTTACATCATATTTGGAATACTGTAATGCTCTTTGTATTGGACTGCCTTTGAAAAGTGTTCAGAAACATCAATTGGCCCAAAGATTGTTTACTGCCCAAAGAAGCCAGATTGTTTACTGGGTCTGGCTACCAGAAGCACACAACTCTCTTGTTGCAACAGCTCCATTGGCTGATGATCTGTTTCCAGGAACAATTAATAGTATTGGTTGTGACCTATAAAGCCCTTTATGGCTTGTATCCAGGTTATTTGAAGGACGTAGGGACTGTACAAACAGCCCTGAAGCGGTGGCATGTAGCCATCCCTTCTTCAGCCAGATTGGGGCTGTGGCAACCTCACTGCATTGCCCCGATCTGGTCTCTAGAGGGAGGAAAAAAGAACTGCAAAAAGCTCTTGAAAGGGTGCCATAGCCACAGCAGCACAGCTATATGACGCCCCTTTGGCATTGCATCATCTGGATGCAGCGAGAGATGGGCATCATGATGCCACATGCCATCTGGAGCAGCGCTTGGCATCATGACATCTTGGTGGCATTGTCAAGGGCATGTGTCATCTGGATGTGACGCCCTGCTTCCGCCCTCAGGCTGGCACAAAGTGCCGGTTTGATCAGGGCCTATATAACAACAACAACAACAACAATCTTTTATTTATATTCTGTCTACTTTGACGAGTATTAAAATCATCTGAAGAGGCCCTTGTCTCTGTTCCACCATCTTCTTACATTTGTTTGGAGCGGGGGGGGGGGGGGGGACAAGTGAGAGGGCCTTTTTTGTCGCTGCTCCCAGATTTTGCAACTGCCTTCCTAGAGAGGCCAGGACGGTCCTGTCCTTGGTCTCCTTTCGACAATAGATCAAAACATTTTTATGTCAGCAGACTTTTATAGAAAGACAAGGGTTGGCCTTTTAATGCCTTTTAATGCAATGAAGTGCTGTTTTATTTTTAAAGATTTTTAAGGTTTGTATATAGTTTTTAATGCATTTTAATATTTTTAAGGTTTAAAGATGTAACCCATAAATTGTTAAATTGTTTTTAAGTCTTATATTTATACCTTTATTTTGACTTTTGTGTGGTTTTAACTTGCATATTTTAAATGGTTGTTCACTGTCTTGAGTCTCATTTTTATTGAGAATAAGGCAGGGTATAAATGTTTGAAATAAATCAATACAGAAACTGAGGGCCACTTCTGGGTTCAGCAGTAGGTTTGTCGAAGTTGGGGAACTTTAGGGAGGGGGTTGTGGTGGATTGTTAAAGTAACCTACCTCTCCAGAAGTCTTCCAGTAGAGGCACATGTGCATTTGGGGTGAAAATTGAGTCTGTGGTTTTGGAGAATGGGGAAAGTTTGGCGTTGGTTAAAGGAATCATACAATTCCCCAACTCCAACCGTTCCATTGCATGCCATTCTGTTTCCAGGAGGAATTCAAAGGATTGCAGATGAACTATGCTGGTGATGACCATAGGTCCAGACTGTGTCCCATGGCCCAGGCTATGAGATCTGCAAGAGGTCCTTCTCTCATTCTTCACCATCTGCACAGGTATGGTTGGTGGGAACATAGGAGATGGCTTTCTCAGCTGATGCCCCTACACTTTGGAATGCACTCCCTATGGAGGCTGGAATGTTCCCCTGCCTGATGTCCTTTCATAGATGAAGATATTATTATTAATGGACTTGTCATTTGGTATTAACAGGAGTTTCTGTTTATACCAAATGACGGGTCCATTGCTGTTTACAGATGGGACAAGAATGTGATAGCCACGGGGGTGATAATCTTCTCCCGATCACATGATTAACATAAGTTAACTGGATGAGGATGCTTTCCTTCCATGTGATAAAGTCCTCAGTCTCTCCAACATCGAAGCCTCACTTGGTGAGGACAAGAGAGAGCGTTTTCTCGGTGGCTCCTCCCAACCTCTGGAATGCCCTGCCATGGAAAGCAAGGCTGGCCCCCTCCTTGCTTTCCTTTCATCAGTAAGCAACAATGGTTTTATTCAGGCAGATTTTAAATACATAACCATGAGGTGGCTTTCATATGGGATATGTCATAGTTATGTTTTTTTTAACGTATATAATTTTATATTGTTTTAATTGTTTTAAAACTTATATTGTAAAGTTTTTAAAAATCTTTTTATTTTTGAGTCACCTTAGGTCCCTTTCTGGGAGAAAGGTGGCATAAAATGAAATACATAAACAAACTGTAACCATTTTAATGTGTAAGCCACCTTAAGTTCCAATATTAGGGAGAAGTTGGGACATAAATCAAGATGATGATGATGAGGAAGAGGAGGAGGATGATTGGGGGAATTTCATGTAACCCCTGGGCTACATTATCCCCACCCGGCATAGACAAATAATGCTATTTTTGAATTTCCCTTTTGCTCCACCAGCCAGTGGTGGCTGCCTTTATTTTTTAATGCTGTCCAAGGTCCTGAAAAAAGGAGGGAATTCATAAGCTGAAGCCACTTATACCAAAAATCAGTACAGGCTGGGCTATGAATGGTCTTCAGTTCTGACTATATTGTAGAGGAAGGTCTTCTCTAACCTAGACCAATTAAAAGAAATGTGGCTCTTGAAAAGGGTGCATGGAATGTAAAGGAGAGTGACCTAAGTGGAAGAAATGTGAGTTGGATGTGTGGGGGTAGGTGAAAGAGAGAGCAATAAAACATTTAGCAGTAGGAACTGACAATGGCCTTATTTCCATAGCCAATCAATCTTGTTAAGCTATTTTAGTCACATCACTTTAAGTGTTAACACTAGTTTAATATGGCTGGGTCTATTATTTTGCACCAATCAAGTTTATGGATGTTTCACTACTTCAATAAAGCATGTGAAATTAACTCACAAATCAGTGAGTGCTTATGACACTCAGAAACTATCCAAAGAGAGCCTATTTAGAGACAGACAATTCATTTACTCATCCTTTGTGTATCACCTAAGTAGATATACAGCAGGATATAGAAGCTGGTGCAAACATTTTTTCCTATTTCAGAGTCTAGAAAAAGAACCAATGGATTCAAACTGTAATAAAAGAGATTATTTCTAAACATTAGGAAGAACTGGTAAGCGCTATTTTACAATGACATGGGCTTCCTCAGAACGTGGTGGACTCTCCTTCATTGGACATCTCTATGTAGATATTGGGTGGTCTTTTACTAGCAGTAGATCATCCTCATGTGGGGATTCTCTCCTCTGTTCTCTCTATTGTAGGAGAAAATGGAACATAGTATTGTCCATAGTGTTCTCTCTGTATTTGAATGTCCTGAAGTGTCAAAGAGGAATAATTCTGCATAGAAAAATACTTTTCTTTCTTTCTTTCTTTCTTTCTTTCTTTCTTTCTTGGCAAAAAAACCCCTGTTTCCCACTCAGAAGATTTTCATGTTCAAGAAATAGTGTTTTCTGCAAAGAAAATAGTTTTTTTACCACCAACAACCACCCACCCAAACAGGTTTTTCCACACAGAATAAGTCCTCCACAACATTTAAGAATATTAAAAAAAACAGAAGGTTATGCATATGTAAGATTCTTCTTGGTTTATTATTCTTTCTAATAAGGTTACTCAAATGTCCAGAACCTTGTTTTCACAGCCTGGGA
>NC_056525.1:50239756-50317538 GCF_019175285.1 Sceloporus undulatus
ATTTTCCCAGCCTGGGATGAACATAATGAAATTCTTTCCATCCCTAATAAGAAGTGCTTTAGCTGTATATTAATGCAGGAAGGGTTTAGACAAGATGACTTTGTGTCCCCTTCTAACTCGGTGAGTCTATGATTTGATTTTACAGTGGACCCTTGTTATACGCTGGGGTTTGGTTCCAAGATCTCCGTGGATAACAAAACGTGGATGCTCAAGTTCCCTTATATAAGACATAGCAAAAATATAAATGGAAAATCAAAGTTGATATTTGAATTTACACTTTTTTGGAACATTTTGGACTTTTTTGGACATTTCAAACCGTTGATGCTTGATCTGTATATTAAAAAAATCCATGTATAAGAAGGGCTTCTGCACTCCCCCTTAGCTACCCTCTAGAGCTTGTACTCCATAGATGTCTTTGGCCCGGTACAGACGGGCCAAAAGTGGCATGATGGCGCCAATGCAAGGGTTTGGGAGCGCACCGCAACCGCACGCTCCCAAAACCCTAGTAAATTGGGCGCTGTCATTTTCGTGCATTTGCATTTAGACAGCACACGTACGATGACATGTCTTGTGCAACGTGTCCAAACAGTGTGGCGCACAAGACACGTCTCCACGCACCCCAGGGCGCAAATGGTGCCTTGGAAGTGTCACAGGAGGGGCTCCATTGGAGCTCCTTTTTCCAGTGGATCTTGTCATGGCTGTGTGGTTGTCACGACATGTCCGGAGGAGGTGATGCCTCTGGTTGCCCCTTTCTCCTTAATCTGCCTGGCCTTATTCTTTTCTGAGTTTTTTTCCCCCGCTCGTCTCCCCCTCCCCTCTCTGCCGGGCCCCCCCGGTTGCCGCTGCTTGCTGTCGGCCTGTCCGCTGCTTGGTCGCTCTCCCTGGCCCCCTTCCCCGGGCCCGTCCCGGGCTCCTCCTTTCTAGCCTGGCCCCCCCCTTGGCTCTTCTCGCCCCTTTGCCCCCCCGGCCCCGTGCCCTGCTCCTCCCCCCTCCTCCCCCCCCCGTCCCCCCTCGTTCCCTCCCCCCCCTTTTTTTTTTTCCTTTTTTCCTTTCTCGTGCCTGTTCGTTCCGCCCGCCCTTTCTCGCTTTCCCTCCGTGCCCTGCCCCTTCCCGTCTCTTCTCCCGTTTTTTTTACCACCAACAACCACCCACCCAAACAGGTTTTTCCACACAGAATAAGTCCTCCACAACATTTAAGAATATTAAAAAAAACAGAAGGTTATGCATATGTAAGATTCTTCTTGGTTTATTATTCTTTTTAATAAGGTTACTCAAATGTCCAGAACCTTGTTTTCACAGCCTGGGAATGAACAATAATGAATATTCTTTCCATCCCTAATAAGAAGTGCTTTAGCTGTATATTAATGCAGGAAGGGTATAGACAAGATGACTATTGTGTCCCCTTCTAACTCGGTGAGTCTATGATTTGATTATACAGTGGACCCTTGTTATACGCTGGGGTTTGGTTCCAAGATCTCCCGTGGATAACAAAATCCGTGGATGCTCAAGTTCCCTTAAATATAATGACATAGCAAAATATAAAAAATGGAAAATCAAAGTTGATATTTGAAATTTACACTTTTTTGGAACATTTTGGACTTTTTTGGAACATTTCAAACCGTGGATGCTTGAATCTGTATATTAAAAAAATCCATGTATAAGAAGGGCTGACTGCACTCCCCTTAGCTACCCTCTAGAGCTTGTACTCCATAGATGTCTTTGGCCCGGTACAGACGGGCCAAAAGTGGCATGATGGCGCCAATGCAAGGGTTTGGGAGCGCACAGCAACCGCACGCTCCCAAACCCTAGTAAATATGGGCGCTGTCATTTTCGTGCATGTGCATTTAGACAGCACACGTACGAATGACATGTCTTGTGCAACGTGTCCAAACAGTGTGGCGCACAAGACACGTCTCCACGCACCCCAGGGCGCAAATGGTGCCTTGGAAGTGTCACAGGAAGGGGCTCCATTTTGGAGCTCCTTTTTCCAGTGGATCATTGTCATGGCTGTGTGGTTGTCACGACAATGATCCGGAGAAGAAAGTGATGACCTCTGGTTGCCCCTTTCTCCTAATCTGTACTGGGCCTTAAATTCTTATTCTGAGTATTTTTATACCCAGCTAGTATCACAACTAACATATCTGCAGGGCACCAGGTTGAAGATGATTGATGTAGGCTGTCAGATGCTTGGTAGCTCTCAATGGAAACTTAACAGGGCACGTACAGGGCTAATAATTTATAGCATGGAAACACAATTGGCATATTAATAGACATTTGAACCAAGAAAAGTGCCATGATAATCACAATAATAACAACAAAGTCAACCATAGTTACCTCATTTATAGTGAATGTTAGTTAAGACAGACATTTCTCAGATTCACTACGTGAAATGAACATTAAAGTATCTTTATAAAGTTCCTTAATGGGCATGATGTGCCCCTATAGCAAATTGACTGATAGTCAGTCAGTCAGTCAGTCAGTCTGTCTGTCTGTCTGTCTCTCTCTCTCTCGCTCAACAAATATGTCCAGAATTTTACCCCAAAAATAAAAATTCAGTTCTGTTACCCATGCTTTTTTATGTCTTGATATTAAAAAGATGAAAAGTGGCTTCAAGAATTTCCACCTACAAGACATTTACTGTAATAGATTTGCTAATTCATCTCTCCTTTCCCCCACCCCTTTCTCTTTTCCTCCTTTGCATTTTTTCACTGCTCTTAGAGCTGGATTTTCTTGGGTCATGACCTTGGTTAAATGTTTCTGCTGCAGGTAACATTGTTAAGCAGCACTCAAGTCAATGCCTGTCTTCCTGTTTTACCTATGCTTAGCTATTATTTCTTTAATGGGCATACACGGTGAGACTTACCATTCACAATACATTTCACTGACATTAATATAAATGCAAAGGAAGTTTCCTTTAATGCAGTAGTAATGTGCCATGAAAAATCACATGAAAAGTTATAGCTTATTAAGTATAATTGATATAAAACTACGCAGATTTTAGAAACTCAGTAGATGGAATAGTGGATCTCTTGATAACAGTGGTGGATGTACCAAAGAGAAGAATTTGATGAGAATAAGAAGGATGTGACAGATAATTATTTATTTTATTTTGTTTATTATAATATTTATACCCTGCTGTACATCAGGGCTGCTTACAATAGCACTGAAACAGGTGAAATAGGAGAAAAACAGAAAGAGCACTTAAATAAGCTAAAAACATTGTAAACACTATAATGAGTTAAAAACAGATTTTTGGAAGAGGAATAAACTCTAAAATAGTTTATAGTAATGTTGTTCAGAATGTCATGCACAACCATTGCAAACAGGTTAATATTCCATCCACCACACATATCAGCATGTAGAGATTGTAACTAATTTCATGCATTTGGAACACTGATTTCATAGGGTTTCAAATGTTCAGGATTTAGAATGCTAGAACAGACAATTACTTTCAACAAACAGCATGCAGACATTTAAAAAACAAGCAAGCAAACAAACAAACAAACATCCCCTGATCTCAAAATTCAAATTTTGAATTGAAATTTGGCATCACAATTTGAAATTTCCTTTGGCTAAATTAGTGGATGAAGTTGATATAAACTGTATTTAATTCAACATTTAAGTCAGTTTTCAGGGAGGGTGGGATGTTTACTGGGTAGTATTTGTGTCTCTTTCTTTGAGGTTTTTTAACCATTTGTTGGGACTGGGGAATCCAAATAGGAATTCACTTGTAGACCATCTGTGAAGAGGGTGATTTCTGCAGTGAAGTGGATGAAAGATACAGCAAGAGACTCTATCACTATTGTTGGTCCCACAGAAATTCCTCACTATGAAGACTAGCAAAAAGATCAGCACTATTAACACTTACATCAATTATTGTTAGCTAGGGGTGGCGTTGCTGGACTGAGTTCATTATCTTTTCCTGCCTTTTCCCATCTAAAAACTGGATGTGCTTATAGATTTGGTATGGTCTATTAGGCACTGTCTGGAGATCATAATATACACTCAGTTGCTGGATATTGGGATTCCCCGTCTATGCACTGACCCTTTATGTAGATGTAGTTGGAGTTATAGTTTGCTCAGGATACATTTTTTAATATTAAAAAGTTTTGTGCTGCAAAATGGATACCTACAAAGATATTTTGGATGACATCCTTTCAAAAGACCTTTGCCTCCTCTCTATGTGTCATATATATCTGGTTCATCTTTTTTGATATATATATATATATATATATATATATATATATATATAATTTAGATATTACAATTACTGTGAATACAAGATGAAAAAATAAAGTTGTAGCTCTCTGTTGTAAATCCACCTCATCTGCTTTTGGAAGGTAACACAATTTTTCTGATGAGAGCTGTCAAGAAACATTTTCTGATGAAGACACCTGAAGATCCCAAAAGTTTATAGTAGTGACTTTTTGCTTGGTTGAATAGAGATTCTGGCAATATGAATTTTGGTCAGCAAATCTGTGCTTAAGTAAGTTCAAAGAGAACTAGTAGTTTTTAGCTAGAGCTAGTGACAATGGAGATATCTATGAAATAAATTAGGTCCTGTATAGACAAGCCAAAATAAAGCTGCTTTGGGTCACTTTGGAGGTATGCTGTTTAAATGGCACATGCATTTTAAGAGGCTGGAACCTGTGCCAAAGCTGCATTCCAGTCCTTAGGACTGGAGGGTGGCTTTGTTGCAGCTTCTGGCCTCTTAGGATACATGCATCATTTAAACAGCATACCTCCAAAGTGACCCAAAGCAGCTTTATTTTGGCTTTGTCTGTTCAGGGCCTTTAGAATCATAGAATCATAGAGTTGGAAGAGACCGCAAGGGCCATCCAGTCCAACCCCCTGCCATGCAGGAAATCCGGATCCAGTTTTTCTCCACTGATTTATTTGGGAACCTTAAGTATGATTGGTGTCTTTAATAACTGCTTGAGAAGTGTCTTTGCTCCTGAAGTACCTTGTGTTTATGTTTTTAAACAAAACTACTTTACAAAGATGCCTTAAGACTCAACCGCTCTCATTCACAAAGAAAAAATGAACTCCTGCAGTGCTAACCTCCTTCCCCCCTTGGGAAGCAGGTAACAGTATTATATTTTTGTGAATCATTCTTGCTTTTCCTTTCCTTGATTTCTATTAAGTGAAATATGTAGGGATTAAAGTCTGTTTGTATACACCTGTACCATTTCCTCAGAGACCATTTGTGTGTTTGCTTTAATCAAGCAGTGTTTATTAAAGATCTGTCTTCTCATGCTTGATCAACACAAAAGACTATATTTCCCTTGACAGGCCATTAAATTGGTCTGAGGGGAAAGTAGGAGAGAAGAGCACCACTAGAATGCCAGGTCTAGTTATGCAACACAAAACAGATTATTGACACAACCAGTTGGGCTGCACTGGGAGGAATGCCACGTGTCAAAGTTTGCTTTGGAAGTCAGTGAATTTGGATAAGAATGTATATGAATGTATGCAAAGAATCTATCTGAACATTCATATGAACAAACAGTTCTAAATTTGAATATCCTTTTTCTTAAGAAAAGAGTCTGGACACTGACAAAACTGATTCATGCACTAAACAATTACAAAACTCTCAACTGATAAACTCAACACCCATGCCATCTTTGTTGATGTTGTTGTTAACTGCCTTCAAGCCAACCTCAACTCAGGGCAGTCCTGTGGATGAGACATCTCCAAGACCCCCTGTCCTCTACAGCTCTGTTCAGATCCTGAAGGCTCATGCCTGTTGCCTCTCTAATTGAATTCAGCCTTCTAGCATGTGGTCTTCCTCTCTTTCTACTGCCCTCTACCTTTTCTAGCATCATTGCCTTTTCCAATGATTCAGGCCTTCTCATGATGTGGCCAAAGTATAACAACCTCAGTTTAATCTTCCTCGCTTCCCGGGAGAGCTCAGGCTTAATTTGTTCTAGAATCTATTTTGTTCATCTTCTTGACAATCCATGGTAATCTCAGTGCTCTTCTCCAGCATCACATGTCAAAGGAGTTGATGAAACTGTACAGCTCTTGCATAGTAATGGGAAATATAATGACTTGTACAATCCTCACTTTTGTGTTCAGAGTTATATCTAAACACTTTAGGATCCTATCCAGTTCCTTCTTAGCTACCCCTCCCATTCTTCATCTTCTTCTAATTTCTTGGCTGCAGTCTCTGTTTTGATCAATATTTTATTCAAGATATGAGAATTTCTTGACTATTTCAATTTCCTCATTATTTTGGATGTATTATTGTGATTTTTCTGTAGGCATTTGTGTGTGGGGGGGGGGGTGTGGGTGTGTAGGTGGTAAATATATGCTACAGTTTCATATATTATGAACTGTCTCACAATTTATCCTCAATGCTCTCATGGTTTCTCTTGTTTTGGCCACAATCTCTTTTCTCTGCAGGTTAGGGAATACTGTTGCTTGGGTCAGACTCAGAACTATTTTAATGTTTCATAAGATAGGCATTTTAGAATTCTCAGATCTTATTTCTTATAACCAACCTATTGTGCAGCTTATTTTAAGCTGCAGAGCACAATCCTATAAATGTTTGACAACAACATAGTCTACTGTGCTTGTGAATTTCTAAACCTTTAAATCTGACAATCACTGTCTTTCAAACTTATTTTAAACAGAAAAATGGAATCTCATGTTTGTGTAACCAAAGTAAAATCAGCAACATATATCAAAGCATCGTAGCTCTGATGTTTAAACTTGCTCTGTTTTTCCTCTGAATATGCAACTTGTTCTTTTCAAATAGAACTGAGCTTTGCTAAGGTCAATCCTGTGTATGTTTAGTTACAGATGCAGGACTTGCCCCTCTTTCTCTTGTTGTTGACTGATTGACAGGAACTCACTACATATAGGACTCTGAGAATTTGAGAAGTGACCATGGAGCTTCCCAGGAGGCTGCAAGGAGGAAGATGTTGCTGCCTGCTGTTGTCTTGGACCTCTACTTCACCAGTGGAGCTTCTTGTTCTTTGCAGGACTAGGGTCCTGATTGATTAATCTGGATGATTTCTTGCTAACTCTTTGGGATTTTCTTGTTCCACTGGCTGGTGATTCTGTCAAAGCCCTGACTAAGGCAACATACACCATTCAACAGTATTGTGAAAAATCTGCAGCTAAAATCACTCAGATCTGCTCTTACTTGGGCATAATATTTACTGGAACACTTACTTGGGCCCAATGGATGCCATTTTAGCCCTCCTTGTCCAATAATAATGGATTATTTCCAGTTTATACAGCCTAAGGTTGTGGACAGGATCCTTGGCAAAATGAGAGCCACCACATGTATTGTAGATTCTCTGCCTTCCAACTCCAAGCAGTTTTGGATAAAACCGATTATCTGGACCCACTTCAAACCAGATTCACATAACAGAAGGTTTGTCATCACGTGATGAGTTGGCCACAGCAACCATGAACACAACAATGTCTGAAATAGCTGCATACTCCTAAATACTCCTCCCAAAACTGCCACTCCCAGGATTCTGTGGGATGGAGCCAAGGCAATTAAGTAGTGTGAAAGAGCCTCTAGAAGTAGACCAAAAGGAACTGTTTTCCAAATCATTGTGATTTCTTTCAGTGGTCTAGGCCTGATCAGATTATATATAAACTCCTAGAGTTACTTTTCAATCCTGCCCCCACCCCTTAAAGCAGAGGTGGCCAATGCTCAGGGATTGGGGAACCTTGCAAGTCTACTTCCCACTCCTGGTTGTTTTTTTGTTTTTTTTTTGTAAAGCCTCTTTTTTGCTACCAAACACATTCAATGGGGCTACATTTTTGTCCTGTCTGGGCTGTTTTAGGCCCAGGAAGGGGCTTTTTTTCACCGTGAAGTGACCAAGAAGTCATCTTTTTCTAATAAGGGAACTGGGAGCTACAAAATGGCTTGCAGACACACATACACACCTGCACAGAGGAAAGAAACTGATGTACAAAGCACCCTACTCCTAGAATTTGCCTTTCTTTCAACTGGGTTGAGTGGCTGCAAAAGCATGGCTGTTGTCTCTGGAGAACTACTGCAGAAGTCAGCTTAACTGATCATTTATGCTCACTTAACAATGTCACTTCTTCAAAGCTTGACCCAGTGGCCAGGCAGGTCAAAGGATGCTAGGGGAAAAATAAATTTTGCAACTGATAGAACATTGCCTGACACCATCCTTCTTTTCTTTTGGATGAAGAAGCATCTAATAATAATTAATCTCATGCTGAGCATATGTTGCATTATGACTTGCTCTTACTGAATTATGGGGGACTATAAACTCATATTTTTAATGCACTTTATACAACAGTTTCACCAACCAGGAAGTGAAAGATCTATACATTTCCTTAATATATTTTTACCAGAATTATAACCAGGAAATGGGAAAACATACATTATTAGGTGTACATGTACATGTATAAAAATGCACCCAGATAAATAGCACTTTATTGGGAAATGTCTTCGTTGCTCTCAGCCACTTTTGATGCTATTATGCTGAAATTTGATCACTGTATAGCTCTCATAATATAAATTCTCTGTGCAGAGCATCTCATAAATTAAAGAAATTTTCTTGAATTGACAGTGATTTGAATGTTCAGGCTTTATAATGACCAATCCACCTTAAGTGTACTTCACATTATGCTAATTAAAGAATGATTGATGTTAATAATTCTATTTTCTTCATTTCTTCCTACTAAATAAATGTGTTTTGCAAATATTATGCAAAATACATCATACAGATCATCTGTAGGAGCTTTGTCATTTCTGGTACTTATAAATTTAGCAGTGTTTGTTGTATTTTTCAGTATTTCAACAAAAAGGGAGTTGTTCAGAAGTGGATTGGCTTGTATATGAAAGCAGTGGGACAGCTCAATACATAACTGGGGTAACTATTTGGTTTTACACCAGTTCGTATTCAGAGCCTATACGTGACAAAGATTTTCTGACAGAACAACGCAACAACAGCAAGCCAAATGGATCACATCCATTCAGTAGTTCTACCTTTCAAGTGCCATCCTATCATAGCATCCTGCAGCTGTGTACTTTGAAAGCACCTATATATGGAAAGAATACATATATTATGGAAGGCTGCATTTTATCATCTTATCTGTTTAACTTGTATGCTGAACATATCATACATATATGATCAGGCTTGGCATTAAAATTGGAAGAAGAAACATCAATAATTTAAGATAGGCAGATTACAAGATGTAACTAGCAGAAGAGAACAGAGATGTGGACCTCTAAGATAACAAAGATGTGGACCATTTTAAACTACAATAGAAAGCAGATGACAGCTAGTGTGCTAGAGTGTAACAGAGTGCTGGACTGTGACTTGGGAGATCCATATTCAAATGCCCATAGAGTCATGAAACTCATTGGATAACCTTAACTCAGTCCCTTTCTCTCAGCCTGACCTGCCTGACAGGATTTGGTGAGAAGGTGGAGGTGAGGAGTTGGAAAGCCCTTTAGCTCATTGGAAGAAACATGGGGTGTATATGTAATGAAATAATAATAAATAAAACCTAATTTGCACCAAACTTTAGCCTAAATTCAAAATTCTGGATGCTCGCACATTCAGACTTTCTTCACCCAGGAATCCAGGAATCCTGTATACCACAGCTTCTGGGGAACTGACATCCCCCCCCCAATGTCCCAGGGATTGGTACTGCATTTATATCCATTGACTATAACTGTTTCTCTCTTTCTGGGAAACACTCCATGGACTTGAAGCTGATGGCTGAGGGCCCTGCAGTGGTCGATGAACCACCAGATTGAATAGCACTGCTGTATGTTGTGCAGAACATGGTTTTTGTTCTCCCTCACAGTAAAGCAGGCATATCTGCCAAGTGTTGGTCTGAGCCCTGATGAAAATGGCGGTGGCGGGGGTTGGGGTTCCTGGAATTTCACTTGTTCCCTCAAGGTTCCTCAAGTCTTTGTGGGGAAGGGGGTATACAGAACCAATTCCATCCACAAGCAAGACCCTTCCACTTAGCCACCTAACCAACTTCACTCTTTGACCTGCAGACAGGGACTGCCCCCCTGCTGCATAATGTGGTCCTGGTGACCAATCTGGTAGCCAGGAGATGTACAAGAGCTGCTACTGGAAGCAGAGCTACTGGTGAAAAACTGGGAGAATTGCTTACCTGGACCATGGAAGGGGAAGTGCTGCTCCTCCTCTTCTGGACAGCTGAGGCCACAGGGGGCTGATTACCTCTGGGTCAGAGTACCTCTGGGTCACTACCACTGTTATTAAAAGTCTTGCATTTTACCTGTGGTTTCCTCCTGTGTCACTCACCCCTTTCATTCCCTTCATCTCACTCACTGGCACTAACGTATCTTCTCGTTCATGTAAGGCTTCCTTTCCCTTACTTGGGCAGATTGGCTAAAAATCTTTAGTATTTTGCCATACGTAATTTTGTGTATAATTATTTACTTTAAAATTCAACAATTTTACAATGGATGTCAAAAGCAATCAACAAATATCAAATATAGTTGGATTCCAAGCTGCCTTTTGGATCACCTGGTCCCTGTAATTTCTATTGGCTTCCTTTCCTCCTTGGCCCTGGAAGTAGGTTTTGAGGCATGGAGGGTGTGCTACAGGGAGGAGTCCCCTCTTTCCAATTCCACTGACAGGGGCAATTCACAACAGAACCACCATACTGGATTCTGACCTATATCTGGTTTTACCATATCTAATGTTGGAATTCATTTGTAGAGGAATAATTCTGCTAGAAGTGTTTATTCATCATATTCTCAACATCATTTATAAATTACATTAGAAATAGATATTACTGAAACAGCATAAAATCAATATGCAAAATAAAAGAATGTGTAACAACAGACACAGTTTAAAATATGAAGCAACATAATAAAACATAAAAAGAGATAAAAATCAGTCAGTATTTTTTAATTAAACACACAGGTATTAATATTGTTTTGACCTAGCCACCAAGGTTAACAGGATTGGCATTAGGGGAACACGTAGAAAAGGAGATGTTGCAATTGGTTGTTCCATAATTGATGTACCTCCACTGGGAAGACCTCAACTCTGCAAGTTACTCATCCAACATCCAAAGCATGTGTCAACAACATCCGGATAAGTTCCTCAAGGAGAATATGACCCTTTAGCAGGTGGTAATCAATGTGTTTGTACTTTGAAATAGGTCTTCCAAACTGTGTTGGCCCAATACAAAGTGTTGGTTATTACCTTTAAAGCCCTCAGGCCCAAGTTACTTGAAGGCACGTCTCTCCCTACACAATCTGCCCTGCACACTCAGAACATCTAGAGTACCCCAAAATCAGACTGAAATCGACCTATGATGGGACATTTACTGCTGCTGCTCCCAGACTTTGGAACAACCTGCTGGAGGAGATCAAAACCCTAGATGCTATTAAGAAAGCACTTAAGACAGATCTCTTCCGGTGGGCTTATCCATTTGATCCACCATAATGGAACCTCAGTAATACTCTATCTTCCACTAATTTTATATAGGTATAGACTATATTAATTTTATGAATTTTTCTTGTTCATTAATTGATGTAATTTTAGATAATTTGTGCTTGTTGTAATGCTGATTTTATGTGTTGTACTCTCGCCTCAATCCATGGGAGGAGGCGGAAAATATAAATAAAGATTTTATTTATTATTATGTGTCCTTGGTTCTATCATGGCAGTTTTGTGGATAGTAAATTCTGTTTTGTGAGTGACTGCTAATAGGACAGAATTCAAAGAGTCTTGGCTCTTCTTATCCTGATGCAATCCACAAAAGGATTTGCTGCTTGGAACATAAACATTGTGGGAAGAAGATCTGCTGGTAAATACTCAAAAACATATGGCCCACAGTGGCCAAAGTTTCAGTTTTTAAGGTACAGTAAGTGTACATTTCTTTCATCTCTGAATTGTCTTTATTCCTGGTGGATACCATTTGATCTGAATCATAGAACAGTCAGGGGTTCTTATCCACTTATAGGCATTTACAGTGGAACATTACTATTATATTCTATTTCAAATATGTTTCCTTCTCTATGCTAAACCTGAATTGGTTTCTAAGCTTTTAGACTAAATGATGGGATGGCAAAGACACCAATATCATCAAAGCACCATCTCTCCAGAGAATCACAAATTACAAATACGATTACAGTTCCCAAGTGATATCACTTATCTAATGCACGTTAAACAGTGTGAAATGCAGTACTTGGACTTCCCCAAAGTCCTCAAAATATCATAAATAAAAAAACACATATGTGTGGTTTTGACACATACTGTTTTATCATACAAATAAAAACAATACCTCTTGCTAGTGGTTAGATATTGAAAGTGTGTGACACAGGACACTTGGCACAATTTGTGATTTGGCCACACTGATCTATACCTTAATTACTTCTTTAGACAACTGAAATGTGCTCTGTATCTCTATCCTTGCAGAGATTTCAGAAAGTGCATTTAGTGCAAAATTCAGCAGCCAGATAGCTAGTTTCTAGTATCTATTTTCCTGACTGTGTTACAACATCAGTGCCTTCCTGTCATCTTCAAAGCACAAGTTAATGTGCTCGTGCTAACCTGTATACAACCAGAATATCTGAAAGCCTACATCTACTGGTATGATCCTGATCATGGTTTATGATTTTGGAGGGTTTATTGTGTGTTCCACCACAAAGAGACATTAGCTTGATGGGAACATGGGACAGAGAAAATTGGTCTTTACTCATGCAGTGGACAAATTTTATGGGTAGGAATAATAGTAGTAGAATTCTTTAGATATGTGGTTCTACATGCTTGTTCTTATTATGTGCTCCTAAAGCTCCCTCTTCTTTGAAAAGAAGTTAAAAGAAGTAAATAGATTAGCCTGGAGAAAAGAAAGCTGGAGGAAGAATGTGGCTTGTTATTGTTGTTGTGTACCTTCAAGTTGTTTCTGACTTATGGTGACCCTAAAGTAACTCTATCACAGGGTTTTCCTAGCAAGTGCCCTCAGAGAGGTTTTGTCATTGCCACCCTCCAAGACTGAGAGAGTGTGACTTGCCCAAGGTCACCCAGTGGGGTTCATGGCTCAGCAGGGATTTGGTCTCAAACCACTGTAGCACTTTGGGTCCAAAGAAATTTCTCTTAACAGTCAGATAAAATTTACTGTCCTTTAATGTAAGCCCATGAGCTCTATACCCAGCCTCTGCAGACAGCAATTCAAGTATCTGAAGAGTGCCAAGAATGTGGACAGCAGCCAAAAAGACAAACAAACGTGTCCTAGAGCAGATCAATCCAGAAATCTCCCTGGAAGCCAAGATGTCAAAACTGAGGCTGTCGTACTTCAGACGTATCATGAGAAGGCTCATTGGAAAAAAAACACAATCATGTTAGGAAAGGTGGAGGGAAGTAGAAAGAGAGGAAGGCAGCATGTTTGATGGATGGACTCTAATAAGAAGTTCATGGATGAGTTTACAGGAACTAAGCAGAGTAGTGGAGGACAGAGAGTCTTGGAGATATCTCATCCACAGGGTCGCCATGGGTTGAGATCAATTCAAGAGCAATTAACAGCAACAACAAAAGAATGTGGTAACACTCTTCAAATTCTTGGTGGAAAAAACAAATTGACAATGGAACCAACATTCTAAAGGAGTGCTGAGTTTTTTGCTTGCTGGCATCTTCAAGCAAAAGGTGGGCTAATTCTTCATTTACTGCACTGAGCAGAGGTTGCAGTGGATAGCTTACTAACTCCCCTTCCCATATTATGCAACCTTTATGACCTCATTAAATGAGAAGGTATGAACTCCCAAAGGTAATACATTTCTATTCGAGTCATATTATTTTCTACTGTTTCTTTTCCATCAATGGGAAGAACCAAACAAGGTCACTGTAGCATAACTCCTTACATGTTCAACTACCTCCGTCTGCAAAGAAATTTGTTTTGCTGCAGATTTATTGCATCAGGCCATGTTAAATTAGAAAACATGATTTCATGGATTTAATTTTTCACAGCACTTGCAATCAGTATTTCCTAGCAGAAGGTTGTCTTTCCTCCCCACTCCCCTTCTCCTGTTTTCTGCCTTTAAATTAATCTGTGTTCAGATTGTTGGGGAGGGCATCAAGAGCTTATTTCAAAAGGCTATGCTATTATTATCCAGGTAAGGAAAAACATTTGCAAGCAAATTATTACATTTTATTTGTTAATTGATTAAAGGGATTATTTTTTAAAAAATGCTGTCAGGGCCCTCTGGATCAGATTTTGCTAATGGACCTTCTGATGTTAGGGAAAGAATTATTTCTGCTTGGTCTGTATTTTGGGCACAGAAGGGGAGGACAGCAGATACCATGGTGACTTGTTTTCTAATAACCATGATGGAAAATTGTGGCTGAAAAAGCAACATTGTCTCAGAACTTGAAAAAAACAACGTTTTGGACTTAAGTTATTTAATTAATTTGTATTCTGCCTTTTCCCAGGTACAAGATTCAGTGTGTTTTACAGCAGCTACAGCATGGATTACAACTCCCCTGTGGGATATCCAGGAGACATTAAGGGTGGGATTAGGAGATGCACAGTCACTGCCAAAGCTTGGTAAAAGCCTTGTTTAAATTACTGTTTAGAATATGACCCCCAGAGTTTCCAGACAGAACAGCCAGGATGTCTAGAAGATTCTGGGTGTTGTAGTTCAGCGCCATAAAAAACAATGGTGTGTGTACCTGTGGCATGCACACGCCACCTCAACCACAAATCCCATTACTTGTAATGAGCTTCAAGCATATGCGCTATTTCTTTTACATGGGGGGAGGGGAGTTTCCAGAACAGATCCCCCCACGTAAAAGAAGGGTGCACTGTATGTGTTTCCCACTGCTTGCAACATAAATAGTTGTAATGAATTTCCATCCCTGGTACAGAACACAGTTCCTAACCTATAATGGCTCATGATCAGTGTTCCTCTATCCCTTCTCTGTGACTGACTGACCACAGATGCTCCATCAACCTCATCTGCTTCAGTGACATATCAGTGTTAATTTTCTTTTCCATCCAGTTAATCTTGTCTGACATGGCCATGTAACCTAAAAGAGAAGAAATCCTTCTTGTTGTGTTCTTTGAAATGCTTTCTTTACACAGTGGAAGCAAAGCAGTGTGTGAATGGATAAATGAGCAGGATAATGAGAAGAAGATTTTCTGAGCTTCAATTTTTAATGGCTGCTATGCAATACAGCACTATAGCTCTTTGCTGTGAAAACGAACAACCCTTCTCTTGATACAGCAAGCCTGAGGTTCCTTCTGTATACTTGTAATGGGTTGCAATGGCTCCAGGCAGTTTGATACTATGTATCTGTACTTGTCAGTAGATCTTGCTAGAGATGTATAGTTTCTTCAAATTTTGCAGTCATTAGGGGAAAATATTTTTTTCCTTCATTTTTTCAGAAATCTTCAGAAAAAAGTAATATCAGCATCCTTTATAGACTGAAAGTAACTTTGCAGCTTTGTGCTATGTGGTGCAGCGCATGGTGTCACGCTGGCCTGGGGGCAGAGCCAGGGCATGTGTCATATGGACACTACGCCCAGACTCTGCCCCCAGGCTTGCTTTTCATGCCAGTCTGCACAGGCTCTTACATAGTTTTAAGAAACAATACTGAAGCAGAAAATGTATGAAGACCATGTCTTAAAACATTTTATTAATCATTCTGAAATAAAATATTCCATATTCAATTCCCTTCTATTTTTCAGGAAAAAAGACTTTGAAAAATATATATATAAAAGGGGGAGGTGATTACTATTTTTTTTCTATCTCCCTCCCACCTTCCCAACCATAGGCTTCTTGAAGTTCAATGGCACTTACTCCCTAGAAAGTATGCATAGTGTCATAGCTATACTTTCTCAGGGGAGACAGAAAAATCTATGGGGAAATACTTAGCTCACAACAGAGCCTATTTTTGTTGTCTCTCTTGTTCTCCAGAAACAACATATTATTCCATCTTCACTATCAGTCCTGTGCATACTGATCTTAGACTAAAGTCTATTGAAATTTGTTATGCCTAAATACATAACAATATATATGATGAAACTAAACCCTTTCCTAGTTCAGCAGTCTGTTCCCTCAATTAAATGGCTATGGGAAGCAAGACATGGATTCAAAAGAGCCCTCCTGCTCCAGGACAGGGACAACCTGGATCTCAAGGGAAATTATTTTTCTGTTACTAATGGAGTTCGAATTTTATTACCTGTCTTTTCTTGCCCTTTGTCCCTAGTCCAAAAGGCCATTGAGATCCCTCCAGAACAGATGAACTACAACAGAAACATCTGATACAAAATTTTTTACTTTTCTTCTCCTGTATGATTTTTAACATCCTTGAGAAATTGCCAGTGAATGAAGATGAACAAGCCAGTGAAGCTTCAAAAGCATGCCTAGTATATTTTGTACATTTTAGTTGGTCAATAAAGATATCTATCTTTCTTTTGTGCATTTTGGATTTTGCTGTACTTTGTCTTTCTCTTAGTTATCTTTAGCAAGTGTTTTAGCATCTCCTCAAAAGGCAGTTGTTCCAGCCCTTTGATCATTTTAGTTGCCCTTTTCTGCACCTTTTCTAGTGTATCTCATCTGAGGTGCTGTAACCAGAACTGTACATGGCATTTCAAGTCTCGTCACAACACAGACTTGTATAAAAGCTGTATGAAGTTGATATGTATAGAGGAAGAAGTGGAGATTCTTGCAACTGGGAGTTGAGTGGGTGCGAGTCTCAGTATGCATCAACACTGTAGAAATAATGCTGTTTGACACCACTTTAACTGTTATAGCTCCACCCTAACAAATCTTGGGATTTGTAGTTTTGTGAGGCACCAGCACTCTTTGGCAGAGAAGGCTAAAGACCTTGTAAAATTGAAATCCCAATACTCCATAGGATAGAGCTACAGCACTTAAAGTGGTATCAAACTGCATTTCTATAGAGCAGATGCATCCTTGGCCTCTGGGTCCAAGGTCCTCTTACCTCCTTCCTATAGGAGTAAGAGGTGTGTCATTGACTGTAGTTTCCAATAATTCCACATTATTCCAGTTTGGCAATAGCTGATAGTGCCTAGGAGCTGATCATTCCAAGGGACACAGGCAAGGTTAGTGCTTCACAGTGGCAATAAGGACAAGCCAACATAAAGACAATAGTAGAAGAGACAGAGCAAGGTAGAAAATTGACAGCAATGCAAAATTGCTGAGGAATACGACATGAAGGAGCTGGGCACTAATCACACAGAGCAGAATCCTGTCTTTGTATTTATGTAACTTATATTTATATAAGTTTAATATTTGTGTACCTGGCCACTTTTGGAAGTGGTTACACTTTTTATGAGGTTGCATAAAGTAGTCTCTACTTAGGCAAACATTTTCCAAAACTATGACACTCCCTGGATAATACACGGAAACAGCTCCATGCTCATCTACTAATCTAAATACCACAGTATTCTCTGCAGTTGCACAGAGTTATGTTACGTTATGCCAACTCTCAACAAAACCTTGAACACAGTGTTTCATTCTCTCTGAAGGGTACAATGGCATTAATTACAATTTGTTAAAGTAATATCTGCCCTAAAAATAAGGTTAGTTCTCTGCTACAATTCATTAAAAAATTGATCTTGAGTTCTTTGTCCATGGCCAAATATGTAGTTTCATATGAGGAAGGCATTCTTCATCATACCAAATGTTTGTTGTCCTTTACTGGATAGAAATTTTCTTTCTTGGCAGCTATACTGCTTTGTCATATAGCAATAAGCCAGAGAAGGATTTCAAAGGCAATACCATTATCTAGCCTACTATTTAAACAGCTGCTTCTCAGGGAAGGCTTAGCAGCATTAATGGAGTGAGTTGCAATGACATCACATCACAACCAAAATAACAGCTAACTAGATGCTACACCCATCAGGCACACAAGCCAAACTCAGGCTAGTGGCAAACACAGATGTTTTAGGAGGACAAGCTGTACAATGCCTAGAAAAGGTTGCAGCACAGATGTATACTCAGTGTTACCATATTCCAAGTTATGAATCACATCCAACCTACTATGAGTTTAAAATGCCAGAAATTTCAGTTCATTTCCATATATATATATAATGGAATGCCAGATCAAGGTTTTAAGCAGGCAGGCAAATAAATGTTCCTTTTATTTAAAGAGAGTCATGTGTGTACCTACTCAGCTTTGTCTGTTTGCTCTCCTTTCTCATTTCCAGAGGAGTCTAGACTTCCCACACCTTGTGCTGCAAGACAGAGGCCAACCTATTAAAATTCCAGAAGCATAAGAAGGCAGGTTCTTTGATTCAGGAATTGCTGTGTTAATGTTTTCTCAGTCTATACACAGAGATTTACCATAAGCAGCCTTCCTAGATCTTAAAGCCTCCCAGCTTCCTTTTGAAACAGAGTCGTTCTGTTTAACCTTTATGTAGCACATCAAATTGTAAATCTCAGAATGACACTTGTATCCAAACCTCACACAGTAGTGGGGCATGGACTCAATTGACTTAAACAAAGAATCAAAGTGCTGTCCAAATCTAACCTGGAGCTGTGTGGCAATTTATCCTTTTCCAAACACATGTGTGAAGTGTCACAAAGCTAATCAGTCTTGAAATGTCTCAGATTCTCTCTCTCTCTCTCTCTCTCTCTCTCTCTCTCTCACACACACACACACACACACACACACAACACAAAGTTTGTGTTGTATGACTTTGTATGACTGTTGTTTTACAGAAGTATAGATTAGTATTTAAAGTAGAGCTAATCCATCAAAAACAGAAGTGCACCACTTGCTCTGTTTTCTTCTAATTATGATAGCAGTAAGTGATTAATAATTCAGCACAAAATGTCCTTCAAGAGACCTTATATGGATAATAATTAAAAGGAAACTTTTCAATTCTGAGTTGGTTTCTTTATCTACAGACTGACTACATGCCACTACTTTTTATAGCACTGCCACATAGGATTTCAAGTGCCAGGGTGGATCCTGAGAGCGATCAGACAAACAAGAAGTTAAGAAACATCTTGAAAATAATTGGTTTTAATACAAAAATTGCTCCAAGCCACTCAGGGTTAAACTACATGCCATGATAAATGCAATCTATGCCTTTTTAAAATTAATTATTTATTTACTTTAGTGCAGACTGAACTGACATGTACTGAGGCAAGCACACCTGGATTGGAGAGGTATACATTTTTCCTATCCAGCTTTTATCTAAAAATTTGGGAAGGCTGAGTTTGAAAATAACTTTAATGGCATTAATGACCATCAAGGCCATGATATCCCTTAGATCATGTGGGAAGGATGTGTCTAATTCTAGCAGGTACATACTTCTGCTTGGTGTATCAGACTTCACCAGTGGTTCTCATACTTTTTACTTTTGTGACCCTCTTTACATCTATATGCAGACATCGTGCCCCCCCCCCCCACCAACATAGTATATGAATAAAACTTTTTGTTTGTTTAGTGTGCATATTTTTATTAGCACAATCATGTATATTCATGAATATATTCATGTAGCAGTGTCTCATCCCAAGAACTGGAACAATGATGGTATGGGTGGGGGAAGCAGCAGCAGCAGCTTGGGATGGGTCTGCTAGAGACCATGATACAGCAAGCTTCCCTGCTCTCTTCCTCTACCTCCCTCAGGCAGAGGTGGCTGCTCCATGTGTCCACCTTGCCTTTCTCTACCCCTCCAGGACAGAAAAGGTTTGGAATAGGAGGAGGATCAGGGCCTCCAAGTCTCACACATCCCTTGAGCAACTCTTGCACACCCCCCCCGCTCCACAGTCTGAGAACCACTGGGCTATATTCTTGATGTATTGGGCTTGAGGTATAGGGTATCAGGCCAAGGACTACTGAAGTACGTCAAAGCCAGAAAAATGAGTCGCTATACAAGTCAGTTTAAAACATGCATAAGGTTCAAAGTTCTGAAGTTCAAACAGTCATGGTGTTAAATAACCGCCCCGAAATGGTGGGCTGGAGGCTGCCAGTTTTCCTATGGAGGGATGCTGTAGCAGCCAAACTGTGCGACGTCCCTCCACCCCAAAAAGAACCTGGAAAAACCGGGTCCTTTTAAAAGTGCGCACCTGATGCCACGAGTGCTCCATTAGCGTTCTGTGGCTCATCAGTAACGCAAGCACAGCACAGCAACATACGGACACTGTGAAGTGCTTGCATTATGTGGGCGGGGCTTGCATCTGTGTGGGCAGAGCCGTGCAGTCATGGCAGTGCCTGTAAGTCCTAGGGTTTGAGGGTGTGCACTTGCTGCACACTCCTGAACCCTAGAATCGGCCCAAGGACGTCACTTCACAGAGGTATGTACCAGGCCTATATAACGTTTTTTTAAAAATCCTGCAAGTTTCCAGTGCCAATAAAGCTGAATAACACCTTAGAGGTCCACCAGACATGGTCTGTGATTTTTTTATTTTTATTTGTATTTTTAAAAATCAAACTCATAGAGTCATAATGGAAATCTTCCTCAAGGATGATTATTGAAAAATTCACGTTTGAGTTTTTTGTAGCATTAGGAAGCCAATTGTATGACTAGAAATTCCCAGTCGTTGAAAATCTATAACAAGTATCAAGAGAAGGCTGTCCATTATTGCTCCCTGTCCATTAAGGCTTCCCTCAAGCTACTTTGGGAAGCCACAGGAATATCATTGTATTTGTTACTTAGAGAATATCAATACCTGGCATCATCAGACAGCTACCATAGCCCCATTCCTCAACAGGGGCCACTATTAAAGAGTGGAGGGGACCGAAGAACAAAACGCAACCATGCTGGTGCCACCATACAGGGCTCACAGACGCAGCCAACAATGCATTCCCTGGTTCCCTCGTTATTTTTTTCTGATGTTCATCAGCCTCAGGCTTCTGAGTCTAGCTGCCATTTTGAATTCCTACAGTGCCCCTCACTACGTTAAAGTGACAATGAGAGCCTTTCAGGTCAATGCTATGTAGAGGTTGTTCAGCACCAGGTAAGCTAGCCTGGACCCAAGTATGGAAGGGATCATCTAGACATGTGGGGCTGCTTTTTTTCCTACTCAGGCACTAGAAGTATTTCTTCAGTCTTCCCCCTTGCCCCCACCTTGAACCAATCTTCTGATACATTATATGGTTTACTCCAGATTTGCTACTAAATCTTCTGAAATGGCTGAAAGAACCCTTGTAATTTGACTTTCTTTCAGCAAACATTACTTTATCCATGCTGAATAGGTTTTTTTTTAATATAATCCTATTTGGGGTGATTGAAATAAATAATAATAATAATAATAATAATAATAATAATAATAATAATAATATTTATTTGTATACCGCCCTCTGGCAAACCAATCCGTGCGGTTAACAACAGTAAAATATAAAATATGACAATTAAAAACACTTTATCCCTCCCCCCTTAAGACAGTATTAAACAGTATAACATATTAAAACACAATATCAATGCATAAAACAACAATTAAAAACTAAAAACCCTGATATCCCTCTGTTGATCCTCAACCATCACTAAGATGGGGCCACGGGAGGAATGAGGGAATCAGGGAACCTGGGCCGGAAAGGCCTCTGGAAAGGCCTGCCGGAAGAGATCCGTCTTGACCGCTTTTTTAAAGCTGTCTAATGATGTTATCTGACGGATCTCATCTGGCAGGTCGTTCCAGAGTTTGGGGGCGACAGCAGAGAACGCCCTCTGGGAGGTCACCGCAAGCCTAGATTTTAGAGGCTGTAGTAAGTTCCTCCCAGAGGGTCGGAGAGCGCGGGGAGGATTGTACGGGAGGAGGCGGTCCCTAAGATAGCTTGGACCCAAGCCATTTAGGGCTTTAAAGGTGATAACCAACACCTTGTACTGGGCCCGGAAGCTGATAGGCAGCCAGTGGAGGGACCTCAAAACCAGAGTAATGTGGTCCCTCCTAGATGTTCCTGAGACAAGCTTGGCTGCCATGTTTTGAACCAGCTGTAATTTCCGAGTCAAGCACAGGGGTAGCCCCATGTAGAGTGCATTACAGAAGTCAAGGCGTGAGGTTACCAGCGCGTGCACAACCGTCTCGAGATCCCTTACTTCCAGAAAAGGGCGCAGCTGGCGTATCAGCCGAAGCTGATAACAGGCACTCCTGACCGTCGCATTTACCTGATTTGTCATCAGGAGCGACGAGTCAAGGAGCACCCCCAGACTGCGAACACAGTCGCTGGAGGAGAGTGTGACCCCATCCAGGACTGGAGGTTGCAACCCAATTCTTGGTTTCGGGGCCGCTACCATGAGCACCTCCGTCTTGTCTGGATTCAGTTTCAATCTGTTTTTCCTCATCCAGCCCATTACCGCCTGAAGACATTCATTGAGAGAAGAGATGCCATCGGAATTTGAGGCCGACGAACGAGATACGGAGAAATAGATTTGGGTGTCATCAGTGTACTGATAACACCCAGCACCATAACTCCGTATTATCTCACCCAGCGGCTTCATATAGATGTTAAATAACATTTGGGACAAAATAGCCCACTGAGGAACCCCACAAGTGAGGTACCTCTTACTGGAGCTACAGTCCCCGAGTAGCACCCTCTGAGACCTGTCCGAGAGGAAGGACCGGAACCACTGCAAAGCAGTGCCCCCGATACCTAACCCCCTCAGGCGGTCCAAGAGGATGCCGTGATCTATAGTATCAAAAGCTGCTGAGAGGTCTAAGAGCACCAACAGGGTCACACTACCCCTGTTGATGCTCAGATGCAGATCTTCGGTCAAGGCAACCATGGCATTCTCAACCCCAAAGCCTGTCCTAATGCCGGTTTGAAATGGGTCTAGATAATCGGCTTCATCCAAGACAGCTTGGAGCTGAAGGGCAACCGCCCTCTCGATCACCTTGCTCAAAAATGGCAGCAATGACACCGGCCTATAATTCCTCATATCCAGGGGGTCTAGGGAAGGTTTTTTCAGGAGTGGCCTATCCGCCGCTTCCTTTAAACAAGATGGAACATGTCCTTCCCTGAAGGATGCACCGATGATATCTGTGAGGAATCTCATCAATGCATCCCCCCCCGGACGGCCAGCCATGATGGGCAAGGGTCGAGAGGGCAAGTTGTCTTCCTCACCTTACCAAGCAGCTTGTCCACATCATCAGTACTCACAGATTGGAGCTGATCCAGTATGACTACATCGGCGGAGTCACTGTACGCCTCGACTGTCGACTCTGTTTCAACGGTGGCATTTAAGTCGGCTCTTATCTGAGAGATTTTGTCTGCAAAGAAGTTGTTAAACGCGTCACAGCAGGCCGTCGTCGGGTTAAGTAAGGGATTTGGCGCAGGGGGCACCTGCGTCATTTCCCTCACCACCTTAAACAGCTCTGCTGGACGGGACTCTGCAGACGCAATACGTGCAGAAGAGAAAGCTCTCTTCACTGCACGTATTGCCTCCCGATAGGAACGAAGAAAGTTCCTATGGCGAGTTCTGTCCGATAAGAGTCGAGTCTTCCGCCACCTGCGCTCTAGCCGTCGTCCAAACCGCTTCATCTTCCTCAGCTCTGGCGTGAACCAGGGCCTCCGATTTGGGACGGGATGGCAAGGGCGCTTGGGAGCGATCGTGTTGATAGCCCTGGTAAGATCGGTGTTCCAGGTATTGACCAGAGCATCGACAGGATCACCGGCATTCCCAACCATTAAACCCTCTAACGCTGTCTGGAATCCAATGGGCTCCATCAGCCTTCGAGGGCGGACCATTCTAATGGGTCCGCCACCCCCGGTGGGGCAGATATTGGCTCTAAATTTCATCTTGACCAGGAAATGATCCGTCCATGACAATGCGGAGGTACTTACCACCTCCGCCCACGGATATTCCTGTTCCGTACTGAAGACCGCATCGAGTGTATGACCTGCACAATGTGTGGGCCCTTTGACCAATTGGGATAGGCCCATGTTTGTCATGGTCTCCATGAACTCCCAAGCCGCACCTGTTAAACTGGTCTCGAGCGGGATGTTGAAGTCCCCCAAAACTAAGAGTCTGGGGGTCTCCAACAACAGCTCAGAGACCAGCTGTGTCAGCTCGGTCAGGGAGTCTGCTAGACAATGGGGTGGCTGGTAGACTAGCAAAATCCCCAAACTATCCCTGGTCTTCAGGCTAAGGTACATACACTCGAAATGGACTGTGTTCCGGACAGGTATCCTGGCCAAGGTCAGATGGTTCTTATAGACTAGAGCCACTCCGCCCCCCCGCCCACTTCCCCTCACCTGCTCACTGACGGAGTACCCAGCTGGGAGGGCCTGCGCCCATATGGCAGTGCTATCCTCTCCCAGCCAGGTCTCTGTGAAGCAAGCCAGGTTGGCATCTTCATCCAGGAGGAGGTCCTGGATGATATGGGTCTTGCTTTTTACCGACCTGGCATTGCAAAGGAGCAGAGTGAGGTTCTGTGGAATGGTTGGTCTGCTCTCCAAGCCATTCTGAGAAACAGAGGGAACTGAAGACGGGATAGCTTTCAGACAGTGATCCCGTCTTCTTTTGTAACATCTGTTCCCTCTATCCCAACCATACCTCCCATTCCCCAGCACAACTCCAATGGCCGCCCCTGCCACATTCCCGGCCTCAGGTGAGATGGTGAAAGATCAAAGCCCACTGAATTGGGAGGGTGGTGGTGTTCCCTGGGCCCTCAAGGGAACCCACTGCATCCACAACTCTCCCTCCGCCACAACCGCCACCGTCGAGCTCTGCTTGAGGAGTCCCAATGGTGTGGGGAAGCTGGCTCTGGCTTCAGGGCTGGAGTGGTGTTCCTGAAGGGAGTGTTTGGGGAGGATATAAATATCTCACCCAAGCCACGCCCTCTTTCCTCAGCTGCTGTTGCCTCTGCCTTTGCCTTTGCCTCTGCTTGCAGTCCCAATGGTGTGGGGAAGCTAGCTTCTGGCTTCAGGGCTGGAGTGGTGTTGCTGGAGGAGTGTTTGGGGAGGGTATAAATATCTCACCCAAGCCACACCCCCTTTCCTCAGCTGCTGTTGCCTCTGCCTTTGCCTTTGCCTCTGCTTGTAGTCCCAATGGTGTGGGGAAGCTAGCTGCTGGCTCCTGGCTTCAGGGCTGCAGTGGTGTTAGCAAATACATTTCTATACCTCTTATCAGTGCATTTAAGCACTCCCTTAGTGGTTTACAATGCGTAAGCTAATTGCCTCCAACAAGCTGGGTATTCATTTTTTAAAAATAAGTATTTATTAAATTATTTTAACATATATACAATGTTGCATATGCCCCATTCCCTGCTCCCCCTCCCCACTCTTGCATGGCTTGATAGAGTTTAGAATCAATACACTCATCCAAGGAAAAAACAGTTCTGATCCTGCTTAGCTAATCATACTCTTTATCAAAACATTCTGTAATTAATAGTATCCCCATTTGATAAGAAACGTTGTTTGAAAGGCCTGTTTCTAGATGTTACTTTATATGACAGCTATTATTCTTCAGGTTGCAGCTTTGCTTGATTTCCCTCTGGTGGGCCTTGTCAGAGTAGAAGCTGTGAGGCTGTGTCAGAGATCCATGTCCTGCAGCTGAAAGTAAGAACTCTGACCTTAGATTCTAGCTTGCAATGTAATGATGTCATGTATCATTCCTTAACTGACCACAATGCCTATATTTAGGTGACAACGTGCTTCAGCTGCCTCAGGCCATATGATGACAAGGAATACTGTTTTATACACCTGTATGTGTAGACTAAGAACTATCTCTGTCCCTGCCATCTCAGAAAATAAAGGCCTGTTACAGACTGCCAAAATAAAGCTGCTTCGGGTCTCTTTGGAGATATGCTATTTAAATGATGCATGGATCCTAAGAATCCGGAAGCTGCACCAAAGCTGCACTCCAGTGCTTAGGAATGGAGTGTGGCTTTGGTGCGACCTCCGGACTCTTAGGACCGAAGCATCATTTAAATAGCATATCTCCAAAGAGACCCGAAGCAGCTTTATTTTGGCAGTCTGTAACAGGCCAAAGGCTCATGAGAATTATAGGCGCAAGAAAATTTACTGGGATGTTTTCATTTTCTTTACTTAAAATCTCTGGTAATATCTGGTTACCCTAGAATTTTTTCTCCCTTACAGACCCACTAGGTCTTTGAGGTCATCTGGAGAGACCCTCTTGGTGGTCCCACATTCTCCTGATGTTTGCTAGACAAACTTCACTGCTGTATGGAATAATTTTGTATCATGCACTAACTGACCTTAGCATTGTTGTTAGTTAGTTAGTTAGTTATCATCAAGATTACTTTGACATATGGTGACCCTATGAATTAGATACCTTGTCATCCTGTCATCAATGGCCCAGATCAGGTCTTGCAAACTCAGATACATGGCTTGCTTGACTGAATCTGTCCATGTGCAATGTGGTATTCCTCTTTTCCTGCTGCCTTACACCTTGCCAAGCATTATTGTCTTTTTTAATGGGTCATATTTTCTCATGACATGGCCAAAGTATGACAGTCTCAGTTCAGTCATCTTGGCTTCCAGGGAGAGCTAAAGCCTGATGTGCTCTTAAACCCAATTATTTATCCTTTTGGAAGTCCATGGTATCTGGAGAACTCTTATTCAGCAGTGTAACTCAAATGAGTTGACTCTCTTCCTATCAGCTTTCTTCACATTCCGGCTTTCACAATACAGAGTAAGTTTTGCATCATTATTTTTTAATCACCTGTACAATAGCATGGACAATCCTGACGATGTTATTCAATGGTATATCTTTACACTTGAGGGTCTTGTCCAGTTCCTTCATAGCTGTCCTTCCATGTTAGTTTTCTGATTTCTTGACTGCAATCTCCATTCTGATTAATGACTGAATATGAAAAATCTTGAACTATTTCAATGTCTTCATTATCTTCTTTTAAGTTATATAAATCATCTGTGGTCATTATTTTTGATTTCTTAATGTTCAACCGTAAACTTGCTTTGCACATTCTTCCTTGTTTTTCTTCAGTAATCATTCCAAGTTTTTGCTCTTTCCTGCTTGTAGTATGGTGTCATCTGCATATCTTAAATTTCGGATCTTCCTTCCTCCAGTTTTCATACCTTTGTCCCCAGAGTCTAATCCAGCTTTGCATTTGATACAGTCAGTGCACAAGTTAAACAGATAGAGTAAAAAAAAAATGTAGCCTTGTTACATCCCTTTGTCAATTGGAAACCATTTTGTTTTTCCCTATTCTCTCTTAACGGTAGCCTCTTGTGTTGAGTACAGGTTATGCATTACAATAATCAAATGTTAAGAGCATTCCATAGTTTTTCACAATCAAAGGTTTTCATAAAATCAATGGCTTTGCTATAGTCTTTAAAGCACAGGCTGATTTTCTTCTGAAATTATTTGATGTGCTCCATTATCCAAAATATGCTTGCATTATGATCCATAGTACCTCTTTTTTTACTGAACCCAGCTTAGCCATCTGGCTTTTCTCACTTCATATATGGTAAAAGTCTTACTTGGGGATAGGGATGTATATTAAGTATCTTCAGTCTGTGAACCATTCTTTTCTTCTCCATATTTACTGAAAAGTTTTAGTAAGAATTTCAGTCGATTCTGGCCTGAAACAGATGAGCCAAATAAACTAGTTTCTGGCTGTGTTTGGGGGATAGCGCTTAGATGATGCACACCCTGAGTGTGGCCGGAAACTGTGCTGAGGCCACATCTTTTACAAAGAACTGGAGTGGTAAAATACTGCTCTTTTTGCTGGCCTGATTCAAAACCATGGTGGCAGCCCAGATTGACACCAGGCACATACGGTTATCATGGCCCAGCATGAATCACTCCAGAGTGGCTGTGGCCCACTTCATTGGGCCTGTAAGTTTCAGCCCTGTGTCTCTGTTTCTTGAAGCAGCTTTACTGTATGCCATCTGTTCCTGGTGATTTATATCTCCCAGATGCTTTGAAAGCAGCTTCCACTTCACTTTCTAAAATTGTGGGTTTCTTCCTTGAATGAATCTGCCATCCTATCATAACTTTTATATAGTTCTTCAGTGTATTGTTTCCACCAGCTTTTTAAACGTCTTCTTGATCATGCAGTGTGTTCCTCTGGTCATTGTAGATTATCCCCATTCTTGCTTTAAATTTCCCTTTGATTCATCAGATATTGTGAAAGAGGACTATTGTCTTCTTCTATTTTTCTGCATTATTGTCTTCTATTTTTTTGCACTGATTGTTATAGCAGTTATCTTTGTTCATGTACACAAGTTTTTGAACTGTTGCACTCAGGGATTTGACTTTATTTCTGTCCTCTTTTATTTTTGCTTCTCATCTGTCCTTAACTGCTTCAAGAGTTTCTCCTGTCATCCAGTGAGCATTTACTTTCTTTTTGGCTGCAGATAGTGTATTTTTGCATTCCTCCTTGACAATGTCCCTGGTTTCATTCCAGAGTTCTTCTGGGTTCTGGTCAATTAAGCTTAACAGTGCAAATCTAGTTTTTCATGGTGCAAATTCTATTTTTAAAATCTATTTATCCATTTTAAATTATCTTTAAATTATACTAAGATGTTCTTCAGGTTGCATTTTGGCACAATGATCAGAGCTTGAGAAATTTTCATTATTATTCTGCTGTTTGTAAGATTCTGGGAGTTGAAGTCTATAAATAACTTTTCCAAGCTATTATTTAGATCATTATTATTTATAAACTACATTTATATCCTGCCTTTTCTCTCATGAGTGGAAGGCAGTGTGTACTTGGCAATTCTCCTTCTCACTTTTTTCTCATAGCAACCTATTAGTGAATTTCAATGAGAGCAACCAGGCCAAGGTCACATAGTGAGTTTCATGACTCACTATAGTAATAGAGATTTGAACATGAATATCCCAAACCCTATTCCAGTACTTTAACCACTGCATAACACTTGTTCTCTGGCTTATCTGAGGTAATCCAGATCTCCTCCTCATCCCAAGTGAGGCAATTCTTCCAAGTGGCAAATTCAATGTTTTTACATTTTTCTCTCTGGAGTTCTGCCTGATTCTTTTAATATGTCTAAAGTACCAGCACCTTTTTGTTTTCCAAAGTTTTTAATTTTGGTGATTTGATTTAATCACTACTAATTTTGATCCAGTGGTGTTTTTTTAAAAGAAGAAGAATGAATGATATATGTATTAATCTGTTATATTTATTGGCTTTTATTGTGTGGAGTTGTCATTTCTACTGTTAAATTTTTGATCAGGCATACTTGAATTTGGAAGCATTGCTGCTCAGACGTTTAACCATTCCTAGTGTCTCGGACATGAACAGATATGATGAACAATGTATATGATCAGGTTTCTTTGTCCAAGTTTAAAACAGATATGATGGTAGAAGATCAAGCCCATGGCACTGATATACAGTCCCATACCCGGTTTCAGTAAAGTGTTGAGGATTTAATAGAGATTATTCATATGCCTGATTAGAGGGGAAGTGAGCTATTAAAGTACCTAATCAATAAATGGTGTTTTCTGGAAACCATAGCAGATGTTTCAAGTGCAGGTTGAATGAATGGGAGAGGATTTCATGTTCTTCATATACTTCTGAACCCTGATCCTGATCAGAACTGCTTTTTCAATTTGAAAACATATTTGGAAGTCCATTCTGAGCTTTCCAGTATCTCATTCATTACTCTTCAGACTATGGACCCTATTGCATGGGGTAAAAAACCTGGCTTACCTTTCCTGAACTGAATTCTAATTTGGGAAGCAGTCAGTTCTATCATATGTAAATCACAGCTGAAATCTCTGCCCGGATACAGACCAGGTCCATGGAGACACTTTGGTGGCCATTTTGTAAAGTCTCGTTCCCATTGATATTTCTCCGTTGTATTTTGACATGGTTTTTTTTGTTCCCCATTCCCATCGCCTTTCTGGAACTGTTTTTTTAAAGCTGTCAATCAAGCACTTAGGTGATTAGATGTCACAGTGATGTCTAATGCCCCCCTTCTTCTTCTTATCCCCCCTTCTTCTTCAAACCACCCCAATATGCAACAGCCAACGACCCCTTTTCTGTCTCAAAAAAGGAAACAAGGCTGGATACAGGAGCCACATTCAGGGTTTGGGTTTTTCTCTCTCTCTTTTTCCTTGCCACTCACAAAAAGTTTTCGCCAGCCTCCCTTTCTCCAGATCTCTTCTCCTCTTTCCTTTCTTTACCCCTCCCTCTCCAAAAACCCAGTTTAACTTTCTTCTTCTTCTTTTTTTTTAAAAAAATAAAGTTTTACACACTCAAATATTTATTATTATTATTATTTGCAAAGAGAGGAAGAGAAGGATGGCTCTGTGGGGAATTTGAAGAGAAAAAAAGTTGAGGGGTTGGATAGGTACATAAAGAGAGAGGGAGTTGTATTTCTTAGTGTTCCTCCCTTTACATTTTTTAGGGGGTGCTTAGGCAGCCTAAGGCCCTTTTATTACAGTTGGGAGCCTCTGGGTTTTGCAAGGCAGAAAGAGGCAACCCAAGGGGGCTCCTTGTGAGCAAGAGTCTCAGGTCCAGCATTCCTGCCTCAAGAGGATTTGAGGGAAGGCATTTCCTTCCCAGTAAGCCCCCACAAAGCTGAGGAGACCCTGAGTGAGCAGGGGGACCCTCCTATTCAAACCACCTCAATATGCAGCAGCCACCCACCCCTTTTCTGTCTCAAAAAAGGAAACAAGGCTGGATGCAGGAGCCACGTTCAGCGTTTTGGGGTTTCTCTCTCTCTCTTTTCCCCCTTTCTGCACACAAAAAGTTTTCACCAGCCTCCCTTTCTCCATATCCCTTCTCCTTTTTCCTTTCCCTCCCTCTCAAAAACAAAACAAAAACAGTTTAACTTTCTTCTTTTTTAAAAAAAAAGTTTTACAAGAACATGGCCACATAAGCTGGAGTTTTTAACCCCATTTAATAGGGTCCTATGTAAAACAAAAGGAAGGATTTCTTCTTATATGGAGAGCATATGTACAACTTCCAGTGCAATTTTTTAACAAATATGCCCCTTTTCGTCTCCTCAGGAGTCATATGATTTACATTATTTAGTGATATGACTTCCTTAAGTGCCAGCTGGAAATACAAATCTGAAGAAGGACAGCTGACATCAGTGGAGCAGCACAACTAATGGGTTAATTTGGGTAGTTGCAAGCCTTCTGGTGAAGCCATGGGTTTTTTTTTCTGGAAGCAATGTTTGTTCCAAAACATCTGGGGCTTGTTAATGGCATTCTGCTCCATTTAACTGCATACTTTTCCAAAACATTTACCTGGGAAACTATGGAGCCTTATTACATTTAACTCATGCTAGCACAAAACATGTGACCTACCAAGCAGAACACAGTCCAACAGTTATACACTGATGACCTTCCTATCTTCTGCCTATCTGGTGGACTTCCATACAGAGTTCACATCTTGTGTTCAGCTCAGCAAGTAATGCATTATGCAAGCATACTGTAAACAGTAACATCCCATTTGGAGGTGTTTGTCATGTCAGGTTGCAGACTCTCTCTCTCTCTCTCAATCTCTCTCTCTCTCTCTCTCTCTCTCTCTGTGTGTGTGTGTGTGTGTGTGTGCTTTCTACTGAACCCACGAATTTCATAGGGTTTTCATAGGCAAGGAACACTTAGAGATGGTTTGCCAGTTCTTTCCTCTAAAATATAGCCTACATCATCTGGTATTTTTTGATGATCTCCCTTCCAAGTACTAACCAGGGCTTACTCAGCTTCCCAGATTAAACAGGTTCTAATGCGTTTATTTACTTTCAAAATGAACAAGACTTTCTACCATCATACTGCCCTGAGTAGGCCTGTTTTCTTCCTCATTTTGGAAGCAAGCAGGATCAGTCTTGATTAAAACTTGACAGACCATTGGGGAACACCAAGAATCTCTGGTTAGTACTAGAAAGAATTCTTCCTGAAATACTGGAGTGCCACTGCCAGTCAGAGTTGAAAGTATTGTGATTTATGCCTGAACATTCTGACTCAAGCCTTAAACAGACCGACACTTTGTGCTGGCCTGGGGCCAAAAGTAGGGCTAGATAGGAGTGGGCGTCCACACGTGCCCAGCCCTACTTTTGCCACCTGTGCACCATTGTGGCATGCGCCCATCCACATGGGATGCCCCATGATGACGCACAGGTGTCAGAGCACCCAAACGGCACTGGCCAGAATCCCAATTTTGCTATTCTTCACTTTAGTGTCATTTCAAACTTATGACAAACCTAACATGGGGTTTTCTTGGTGACATTTGTTCAGAGTGGATTTGCCTTTGGAATATATCTCTCTATAGCAATGAAGACAGTGACCAGGTGATCTATGTGCCTGCTCTAGGTATTATTGCCCTGCTACTAATTGTTGATGGGCATCTTTAAGACTTTTGCACCTTCCTCTTATGCTTTATTATTTAAACCAGAGTTGAACTGGAGACCCCTTAAAACATGAAACCTTCAAACAGAGGACTGTCCTCTTTAAAAGAGATCATTTGGTAACCATAGATGTTTCAAATCATCAGTATTGATGATTTGGGTTTTGACAGGATGGCCCTTGTGGTATCTTCCATGAGTAAACTGAGGCTATTGTCCTTTTGACATGTCATAAGATGATGTGACTCAATGGAAAAGACAACAATGCTTAGTTAATTTGAAGTCAATAGGAAAAGACAGCAATTGCATGACAAATGGATTGATTCAGTCATAGAAACCACAGCCTTGAATCTATGATTCTATGATTGTAACTTCTGAAATGTCACTGAAAAAGATCAGTGACACACATATCAGGCAAAAACATCAATAGTTCACTGAGAACCAATTCATGTTTGATTTAGGATAAGTGCTGATGAGTGATGACTGATTCATCATTAGTACATGATAATTTTCCAGCTTGCAGCACAGTCATCATCTGACTGCTTTACCCACATCCATGTCCCTTATAAGCCCAGGATGAGCTGGGCACAACAGCTCATAAATCTGTAGGACTGACAGCTCTCAACCCACAGACTCATGCTGTGAGACACCAAAAGAACACAGCTGTTATCTTTCACTCCATTGCTTTACTCATTCATCCTTCTCTCCCACTCAACAAAGTTTGTATGTCCTGGCTTAGAATCATAGAATCATAGAGTTGGAAGAGACAACAAGGGCCATCCAGTCCAACCCCGTGCCATGCAGGAACTCTCAATCAAAGCATACCCGACAGATGGCCATCCAGCCTCTGCTTAAAGACCTCCAAGGAAGGAGACTCCACTACACGCTGAGGGAGTGTGTTCCACTGTCGAACAGCCCTTACTGTCAGGAAGTTCTTCCTAATGTTGAAGTGGAATCTCTTTTTCTGTAGCTTGCATCCATTGCTCCAGGTCCTAGTCTCTGGAGCAGCAGAAAACAAGTCAGCTCCTTCAAGTATTTAAACAGGGCTATCATATCACCTCTGAACCTTTTCTTCTCCAGGCTAAACATACCCAGCTCCTTAAGTCATTCCTCATAGGACATGTTTTCCAGTCCCTTCACCATTTTAGTTGCCCTCCTTTGGACACGTTCCAGTTTTTCAACATCCTTTTAAAATTGTGGTGCCCAGAACTGGACACAATATTCCAGGTGGGGCCTGACCAGAGCAGAATAGAGTGGCACTATTACTTCCCTTGATCTAGGCACTATACTTCTATTGATGCAGCCTAAAATCGCATTGGCCTTGTTAGCTGCCACATCACACTGTTGACTCATGTTCAACTTGTGGTCTACTTGGACTCCCAGATTCCTTTCACACATAGGTGAAAGCCAGGTGTCACCCATCCTATATCTGTGCATTTTATTTTTCCGCCCTAAGTGCAGTACCTTACATTTCTCCCTGTTGAAGTTCATTTTGTTAGCTGTGGTCCAACTTTCTAGTTTATTAATGTCATTTTGAATTTTGATCCTGTCCTCTCGGGTGTTAGCAGTTCATAATGCTAACTTTGGATAAAAAGTCATCATGGGCCCAAAAGGACTTCTCTAGTCTTCTTTAATCCACAATGGAGAAGTTTGCAAATTCTCCCCATTTTGTTAATCTTTCATTAACACTGAGAAAACTGTATTTTCTCATTCTTATAATGTCAGGATTATAGGGAGACTGTTCTCCCTTCCATTACCATTGCAGCAACAAGTCAAATAAATTGGAGCAGGCAGATAGGTAGATGATTAGAGTGGGAGACAAAAACTAGTTGGGTGTAAGATTCGATTGACTAATAAGAGGTATGAGAAAATCAAATCAAAACTATTTTCTAAATGTACAGAAAACAGAGTTTTTAAAATCTCTGACCATAATCTTATATAATTATTCTCAAATAATTCGTTAGGTTTTTTTGTTATCCATATACCCAGATATTTTATTTTTTTGCTTATTTTTATTCCAGTTTTCTCTTCTATCTCCATATCCTCTTCTAAGTTCATATTTTTCGTTAGAATTTAGTTTTCAACCTAAAGCTAATTGAAGCCTAGCCTGGCAGGGAATAAAACAATAAGACTATTTTGTTTCCCACAGTGATTGATCAGGCATCTGTGGAAAACCTTCAAGGAAGATAGGAAGGCATGATGTCTTTCTCATTATTGTTCCTGAGCAATTTGTAATCCAGAAGATCTATGATTCTAATTATAGAAGTATCATAAAGCCATCATGACTAGCAGCTATTGATAGGCCTATATTGGTGTACATTGGTAGGTCATGAACTGGTCTAAATCCAGGTTATGCAAAAAGCTGGGCCTAAACAAACAAAATGAATTTCAACAGGGAGAATGATAAGGTACAATACTTAGGCAGGAAAAAAATGAAATGCACAGATATAGCATGGGGAACATCTGGCTTGACAACAATGTGATGTGGCAGCTTTAAACGGCCAATGTGATTCTAGGTTGCATCAATAAAAGTATAGTGTGAAGATCAAGGAAAGTAATAATATCACTCTATTCTGCTTTGGTCAGACCACACCTGGAATACTGTGCCAGTTTTGGACTCCATAGTTCAAAAAGGATGTTGACAACCTGGAGCATGTCCAGAGGAGAGCAACTAACTTGGTGAAAGTTCTGGAAACCATGCCCCATGAAAAAAGGCTTAGGAAGCAGGGTATGTTTAGCCCAAAGAAGAGAAGGTTAAGAGAAGGTGATAGCCCTGTTCAAATATTTGAAGAGATGTCATCCTGAAGATGGAGGAAGTTAGTTTTCTACAGCTCCAGAGAACAGGACCTGGAGCAATGGATTCAAACTACATAGAAAGACATTCCACTTCTTCCTGACAGTAAGAGCTATTCAGCAGTGGAATGTCCTACCTCAGAGAGTGGTGGAGTCTCCTTCTTTGGAGGTTTGTAAACAGAGGCTGGATGGCCATCTGTCGGAGGTGCTTTGATTGTGTATTCCTGCATGACAGTGGGTCAGACTTGATATCTCTTGAGATCTCTTCCAACTCTATGATTCTATGATTCAAGTTTAATATATCATAAAAGGAGAAAAATTCAGCTAGCCTGCTGTGGTAGGATGGGAACTACCAACCTCTCCAGAACCTGCATCAGTAAGTTAATGAGAAGCCCTTGGCTTCAGACCTATAACAAAACATTCAGTCCATCAATTCATTTGAAACATATCACGTAAAGTGGTGAGAATCTTCTGGTTTTCTCCCAAAGGTTGATGGGTAGAGTTATGATCTAGTAAGATGAGTAAACTGAGGCTATTGTCCCTTTGACATATCATAGATGATGCCACTCAATGGAAAAGACAACAATGAAGGCAATAGAAAAAGACAAAGATTGATTCAATCATAGAAGCCACAGCTTTGAGTTGCAAGACCTAAATAGGACAGTTGATGACTGAGGCTCTTGGAGGTCTCTCATTGATAGAGACACTGTAATATGAATTTGGCTTTCTGGCAAATAACAAGTGCAAGATTCCAATAAAACTTCTCTGACTTGAGTATGGGCCTTTGACTGCTGAAGTTTGCCAGAAGCTGGTACTCATGGTGAGCAAGAATCTTTACTGTGCCAAAAAAAAAAAAAAAAAAAGGGGGGGGGTGGCACCGGCCTGAAGCAATGCATATGCAAAACAAGTTTTACTTGTCTCCTTCTCCCAGTGTTTCTGGCTGATTTCTTTATGATTAGTAGAATTTTGCATCTGTTTCAGTTTTTGAATTAAAGTTTTAAAAGTCACAAGTGCTTCAGTGAATTGCTACCAGAATGGCTGAATTAAAATTTACAAATTGCTGGACATTTGTAGTGAGGTAAAAAGCATTACTTTTAATGGACTACAACTCCTAGACTAACTGGAGGATTCTGGGAGCTATAGTCCTAGAAGATAACACTATCAAACTCTACATTTACCATATCTGACTTTGACAGGAATTGAAACTGGGGAATGAATGGTTTGGTTTTGCAAAGTCAATATGCAAAGCCATATGCCATGCTTTGATATTCCTTTTTCTTTCTTGCCAATGTTATTTGGCAAACTGTACAGGAAGAGGTGAGATCTTGGAATTTTTCTGCTCATTTAACACTTGATGAGATGTTCCTCAAGTACTTTGTCACCTCCATATGTAACCCTTTTTAAGTGGCATTAATACTAATTTGGCTCCCAATTAAGCTAAAGCTGTTATCATTAGGCTTTGTCAGCTCCCTGGAAAATGCCCTAGTAAATTAGCCAGCCCAATTAAGCCAGCTCCCATGGAAGAGACTAAACTGGACTGTGTCTGTATAACAAGTTCTATGAGTCAGCCTCCAGTAAAGGACAGCAGGCACAGTCTGCTCACAGTAATATACTTGGTTTACTTAACATGCTGATCATGGCATACATTTGTTACCACAGTCAATTGCTCATAGGTTTTGCACCCACCACAAAGAATGTCACTGAAATATCATGCAGTGGTTATGACCAGGATCCAAAGAGGGGGCAATGGTGGTTGAAACCGAAAAATTTGCGAGAAAAAAACGGCTTTTTCCCCCTGAAGCTTTTTTCAAAAGAAAATTTGGGGAAAATAAAAATAAATGAAATGAAATATGGAATATTTTCTTTTACAGTAATGAATAACATGTTTTATTCCTCTAAATTATTTCTAAAAACTATGCAACAAGAAGACCTTTATGTATGACAGCATACAGTATCTGATCATTGCAATTCCTGATCTGTTTTCTTTTTCTCAGTTCTTTATATTTGCTTCAGATTTGCTTGACCCTATGGGGAACCAGAGGAGAGAAAAGACTTTTCTGTTATACAAATGTTGATTGTTTCTTCTATTTTTATTGCCTTGAATCTTTTAAAGCAGCAGGATTTATTTATTTATTCCCCCATTTCTCCAAGAAGCTCAAGGCAGTATGCATGACCAGTCTATCCTGCCTTTTTAGTTCATGGCTTAGTGGCAACTTGAGCCTAGATCTCCCAGGTCCCAGTCCCTCACCTTAACAATTTGCCTTGAAAATTGACATCTAGTCATCTGTACAGAGACAATAAAGGTTAAATGTACATAGTGGATCTTGAGTACTGCCCTGGAAGAAAGAGGAAATATAAATGTAGTCATCAGTCAATCAAACAACTGATCACAGATGAACCCTGAGGGAAAATTTGCCTTGCTTGTCTTGTCTTGCCTGAGGAATGCTATGTGCTTCCTGTTATGGATGACCAATGAAATGGCTGCTGATCCCCAAATTAGAATTCTGCCCCACCACCACGACATTTCCCTTCATTCCCTTAATTTCTAGCATTTCAGATGGTGAGACACTGAAAATAATTCACACCTAGAAACTCTTATTTAGCAATAGCAACAGCAATAGCAAGTGCATTTCTATACCACTTATCAATGAATTAACACTCCCTAAGCAGTTTACAAGTCAATAGGCCCCAACAAACAGGTACTCATTTTACTGACCTAAGGAAGAATGAAAGGCTGAGTGGACCCTGGAGCCCTGCCTGGGATTGAACTCACAACCTTGTGGCTGTAGTCAAGGCATTTAACCTCTGTACCACCAGGGCTCCTTTATTCAAAGGTGTCTAAATTCACATGGCAACTTTGACTGCCCCTTTTCTTTAGATATTTAAACTCTACTTCTAAATGCTCAATTAATGTAATTGCAATGCTGGAAATTTGAGGATTGATGGAAAATTTCATAGAATCATAGAATCACAGAATTGTAGAGTTGGAAGAGACTACAAGGGCCATCCAGTTCAACCCCCTGCTATGCAGGAAATCTCAATCAAAGCATCCCCGACAAATGGCCATCTAGTCTCTGCTTAAAGACCGCCAAAGAAAGAGACTCCACCACACTCCGAGGGAATTTGTTCAGCTGTCGAACAGCCCTTACTGTCAGGAAGTTCCTCCGAATGTTGAGGCAGAATCGCTTTTCCTTTAGCTTGCATCCATTGTTCTGGGTCCTGTTCTCTGGAGCAGCAAAAAACAAGCTAGCTTCCTCCTCAATATTACACCCCTCCAAATATTTAAACAGGGCTATCATATCACCTCTTATCCTTCTCTTCTCCAGGCTAAACATACCCAGCTCCCTAAGTTGCTCCTCATAGGGCACGGTTTCCAGACCCTTCACTATTTTAGTCACCCTCCTTTGGACACACTCCAGTTTCTCAATGTCCTTTTTGAAATGTGGAGCCCAGAACTGGACACAATATTCCAGGTGAGCCCTGACTAGAGCAGAATGGAGTGGCACTATTACTTCTCTTGATCTAGACACTCTACTTCTATTGATGCGGTCTAAAATTGCATTGACCTTTTTAGCTGCTGCTGTTGCACTGTTGACTCATTTTCAAATTGTGGTCTACTTGGACTCCCAGATCCCTTTCACATGTAGTTTCATTCAGCCAGGTGTCCCCCATCCTATATCTGTGCATTTCATTTTTCTGCCTTACATTTCTCTGTGTTGAAATTCATTTTGTTAGCTTTGGCCCAGCTTTCTAATCTGTTCAGGTCATTTTGAATTTTGATCCTGTCCTCAGGGGTATTAGCTACTCCTCCTAATTTGGTGTCATCTGCAAATTTGATAAGTATACCCCCAATTCTGTTATCCAAGTCATTGATAAAGATGTTGAATAGCACTGGACCCAGGACAGAACCCTGTGGGACCCCACTGATCACTTCTCTCCATGATGAAAAGGAGCCATTATTGAGCACCCTATGGGTTCGACCAGTCAACCAATTACAAATCAATGTAACAGTTACCTTGTCCAGCTCACATTTTACAAGCTTGTTTGCAAGAATGTCATGAGGAATCTTGTCAAAGGCCTTAATGAAATCTGTCTGATTTTACATTGTAACCATGGACTGCTTTTCCCACATCTCTCCTTAGTATGAAGGCCACACCATTTCTTTGTGTCTTTTCATTTCCTGAGTGGAATACTGTGTAGTTGTCTGAGTCTTGTCTATTGCAATATAAAGTTTTATTTAAAAAAACAACTTTACTTATTTAATTTATTTTTACCTGATCAGTTTTTCTTTCTTTCTTTCTTTCTTTCTTTCTTTTCTTTTTTTTTTTTTTAAGGAAAAAGACAACACCTCTCCATTATTGGGAGGTAGAACATATCTTTTACATCTAGAAGGTTACAGTTCACTTACAGGAACAGATGAGAAAGTCTGAGACTCTGAAGAGTTATAGTCATTCCATCAGTCGAGAAAACTACCAGATCAGATGAATCCATGATATGGTTACTTTCCTTCTTTCCTGGTTTATTGTAAGCTAAAGGCATATTATTGTTAGAGAAGAATCTTAGTATTACCTATTTCTGAGGAAACAAACAGCTTTCCCTCCCTCTCTTTTTTCTTTTAGTAATATGAGTATTCTTTTCCTTTAAAAATCCTATAAAATTAATGGAGTTACCACACGTCAACAGGTGACTTTAAGGCACATATACATGCACAACAAACTTTTTAAAGCTGTCCCCGGATATTTTAATCAATTCATTTTGAATGGAAACGGATGCCTTCAGACTTCCTTTGTCATTTCCAATTTCCTTTTCAACTCCTGTCTCATTCCCTCATAGTTTGTGAACTTTAAAAATAAAAATAAAGAAGCCATTGATTTGAATTCTCCTTACTGAAGGCAGCTACCACAGTTAGGCTCTGGGGATCCAAGGGAAAGGTTGCATGAGCCTCTACTGAAGTATAAACAGCTGTGAGAAATGCCCTTTACTTATAGAAGCCAAACGGAGGGCATTAATAACTGAGCATTTTTCATTAGATATCTGTAGACATTAAATCCAGCACACAGTGGGAATAACTGAAGCCCACACTGTTTAATGAGTATTTAAACTTGGGCACTTTAGAAAGTTGGTTTAGATTTATAAATAATCTCAATTGCTCTTAATTGCACATATATATACATATCTATATATATGATTGGCATTCCATAATAAATTAGACATATTTATTGATGTCTAGTATGCTATGAGTGCTAAATAAAAGGGGAAGGAGATGCAGCTATGGCACTTATGTTTATAGATGTTCAAAGACAGATTTGTGGGTTTCAATTCAGGTGCTGGTACCAGTTACAGAAGATCCTTGGTGCCACTGACATATATATATATATACACACACACACACACACACACACACACACACACACACAATTGATAAATTGATAAATTCAACTCTGTTTGGAGCTAGTGCTCAGATTGTGAAACCTGGTCTAAGAAATGGTTAACTGGCACTAGATTTTTTTTAACTTTGGAAATTTTTTGCAAAAAACCTGAAGATTTTTTTTGGTCCCCCCCCCCCCCACGCCAATCCAAGATTTTTGGAAATGATTTTTTCTCAAGTCCTCAAATGCAGAAAAACATAATTGTTAAAATCTGCTAAAACTCTCATAATCTCACCAAATAGGAAGGAAACATTTACAATTATTCATTCAGGTATGCAATAATGAAATGAACTTTTATATCCCCAAGGTTGAAGTAAGATATATCTGCACTTCTTACCAGCCTCTGTATATGGAATGAGGTTGAGTAGCTGTCTTATCTTTTGTCTCAGTCAACAAAACATCTTGAGTCTTCCACACACTTTAAATATAATACTGCAAAATGTATTGTTGGCAATCAATTCTGTACTAGTGGCAATATACACTGACTGAAATAGCCAATAGGATGCTAGTTTTTTCATATAGGGAGATAGTGGATGGTCAATGCTTTATGGCTATGCTGTAAATATAGTTCAACTTTACCTCTTACGTATTTTCTAGTCTTTTTTCCAGTAGATGAACCCCAACATTCCATCTAACATTCACATGGAAATACCTTCCCTGTCTTCTTTATTTGAAGTAGTTTGATTGCTTTGATCCCACAAAAGTACAGATCTTTTTGGTCATCTACAAATTCTGTTTGTATCTATCTATCTTAGATTTGAAGATCTATCTATCTATCTATCTATCTATCTATCTATCTATCTATCTATCTATCTATCTAATCTTCTATACATCTTTTATATTAACTAGTTTTGGAACATATTTATGTGGGAGAAAGTTTTCTAAGGCTATTTGTATTCTTCTGAGAAATATTTGGAACACATCAAGGCAGCTAGACAACAAGAATTTGGAGAAAGTTCATGCTTACACATTTGAAGTGCAATATTAGAAAAGTGGGACTTTTCAAAGGATGAAGTTTTAAAACCCACAATGTGGCTTACTTTCTTGCAATCACAAAACACACTTTTTAAAAATAAAACAATGACAGTCCCCTTTCCTCACTACAATAATGAGAGGCACTGGGTCACATCACTGATTTTCTACTGAGTTATAGAGCAACAAGCATCAAAGATGTTCTGAACATAGCAGAAACTAAAGAGTGTGCCCATGAAGATTTGTCAAGGAATAATATTTCCTGCTGCAAAACTGGATTCTAAAAATGCCAGTTCTATCAGTCTGATGTTGAAGTCATGTTCATACAATATATATTTTCTTAATGAATACATTCAGAAGAAACCATTAGGCCAGAGGTATCCTCTTAACAAGATGCTACTTCTCAAAGAGCATGAGTTCTTGTATGGCTGTTGTTGTTATTGTTGTGTGCATTCAAGTCAATTCTGATTTACAATGACCCTAAGGTGAACCTATCATGGGGGTTTCTTGGCATGATTTGTTCAGAGGGGGTATGCCATTGCCTTCCCCTGAGGCTGAGAGCATGCAACTTGCCCAAGGTCACCCAGTGGGTTTTATTATTATTATTATTAACCTTTATTTATGAAGCGCTGTAAATTTACACAGCGCTGTACATACAATCTTTTAGTTAGACGAATTCCCTGCCCTCGGGCTTACAATCTAAAAAGACAAGACACAGAAGGAGAAGGGAAGGAGAAGGGAGTGGTGGAGGGAAAGGGTAAGAGGTCCAGCAGTTCCTCTCTACCTCCAAGGCCTGGACCAAGGGAGATGGACTGGAGGGAGGGCTAGGCTTCATAATGGATGGTTAATCATTTTTATGGCCTTAGCAGTCCTCTGGTCTCCAGAGTCATGGCCCAATGCTCAAACTATTATTATTATTATTATTATTATTATTATTATTATTATTATTATTATAGCACTGTAAATTTACACAGCGCTGTACATACAATCTTTTTAGTTAGACGGTTCCCTGCCCTCAGGCTTACAATCTAAAAAGACACGACACAAAAGGAGAAAGGAGTAGTGGAGGGGAAGGGGATGAGGTCCAGCAGTTCCTCTCTACCTCAAGGCCTGGACCAAGGCAGGTGGACTGGAGGGAGGGCTTGGCTTCATAATAGATGGTTAATCTTCTTCCAGGGAGGCCTGTTGGAGTTAGCCTGCTTAAGGCATTCTACAAATCAAATGCAATAGCATACCCTGTACTTGTTAAATATATCCTCTGTTCTAGGTTCCTTTTTCAGCAAAACCTTCAATGACATGAGATCCGAAAGAAAAGGAATTTGTTTTCTCTAAATTTCAATAATTCTATAATATATAAAATAATTTCAGAGCTTTCATTTTGTCACTGTACTATAAAATGCAAGTGTGTGTGTGTGTGTGTGTGTGTGTGTGTTTTAGGTTTTGTGACCAGGTGGAATATTATGGCATGATGTATCTGTATCCCTTTTCTTTCCTCATTTTGCTCCACAGTCCATTCAGAAAGCAGTGGAGGCATGTGTCTCCCAGGTGTAAAAACAGTAATGCATATACACTGATAAGGAATGCTCTTTTTGTATTTATAACCAACTAGCTTAATAACATATAAAAATGGTGAAATTAATTTCACCAAATATGTCATCATCATGTCTTTGTATGCACTTCAGTGATGCCTTGCATTCAGTCCTTTGGAACAGTTCGCGGAAATCGCACCCCCTGGAACGGACATTCTAGAGTGTGGTAAGATGCGTTCTGGGGCCCATTCCATCCCCAGAATGACCTCTTTTTAGAACACAATGAGCCTGTTCCAGGATCCGTGCGATAAATTTCATTGTTTACTGTTACAAATCCATAGTCTGAAACAGGATGTGGTTTGTAATAATATGCATATCATATAATACCATATGGTAATGGACTCATGCATGTCACCACCTAATTTTGGCTACTGAGTCTCAGATGCACAAAATCTGACCCAGATAGCCAGCCACGATGAGTCCTGCCTATTACTGAAGGATAACATTGTGTCAGGTCCTCTTTAGATTGGCCATTAAGATGACGCACACCCTGACTCTGACGCCCAGATGCCAGGATGCCACATGCTGTTCCACATTGTGCATGTTGTCATGGTGCTCCTCTGGTGGTGCATCCATATGACACAGCCCTGAAGGAGTGCTGCCAAGCTATGGCAGTGCAGCTATGGCACCCTTTCCAGGGTGCAAAAAGGATCTGCTTTTTACAGCTCCTTTTTGAGCCCTAGAAAGGCCGGACTGGGTCTGCGGCGTACGGTTGCCATGACCCCAATCTGGCTAGGAAAGGGGCGGCATCACACCGCCCCCTTGGGGTGGTCTGACAAGCCCCTAAGTCTTCTTGTTACTGTTCCCCTGGTGCTGATTTGCTTTGTAGAGGTGTTTTATTTAATATAACCCCCTTCTGAAAATCACCCCTAGGTTACTTTAGAGAGATCTTTCTGACAGAATACGTTTAAAAAATATGGATTTGCTTGTGTAGACATTTTCAGTTGAATTCCTCCCAAATTTAAACATGAAGCAATAGAGTCACTATATGAGAATTCCTATACCCCACTGTGCCCATTTGAACAAGTGTTTATCAAAAGAATTGTAGAGCTCAGGTTTATGAGAAGAAAATGTCCCAGGTAATATGAATCTCTATTGAGAATAGAAGTCTTGCAGTAAAATGGCTGAGATTATTTAAGTTAAAGAGGGAGCTAGCCATTATAGTCAGCCATTGATTTTCATGCCTTTTTATATGCTGTATTAGCAGAGTAACAAACCCTGTTACAGTTTAATAAACCTTATTTCAGCTTCAACAGCCTTATTTCAGTACTAGCTGATGCTTAAGAATTGGGGCATTGGTTGATACAATCAAGCAGCCAAGGAGTACTAGAGAGAGAGAAAGAGGCACATACACACATAAGCAAAAAAAATGGGAGTGGCATATACATTTCATTGTGGACACTGCAATAAAATGTATATGCTACTCTCATTTTTTTGCTTATGTGTGTATGTGCCTCTTTCACATTTTATTGCATTGTCCACAATGGAATTCAGTATGGTAGTTTCTATAGTTATGGGTTTTCTATCACATTTGGGTGAATAGGCTTGCTATCAGTATAAATTGCCTAAGGCACACATGGTATATATATATAATAGTAGCCCTGGCAAAACTGCCAAGTTCCTTCTCTTTGTTAGGGAGATGGTATGGTTGCTGTCAAGAGATAATATTTTGATACAAGAAGGTAGATTATCCTTCCCTTCTTTCAGAACTAAAACATGTTGTAATCCTAGTGGTCTAGTGAAGACTTGTAGTCTTGTCTTTATTGAAATGTGTGTGAATGTGTACAGTCTGTACTGGAACACTAGGATTCAAGTCATCTGTACATTTAGGGCAACACCGTGAATGTCTTCCCCCAGAGACCCAGCATGGTGTAGTGGTTTGAGCGCTGGATTATGAGTCGGGAGACAAGGGTTTGAATCTTAACTCAGCCATGTAAACCCACTGGGTGACCTTGGGCAAGTCACATCTCTCATCCTCACAGAATAGCAAAGGCAAAACCCTCTGAAGAAACATGTCAAAAAAAACACCCATTGTAGGTTCGCATTAGAGTTGCTATATATTGGAAATGACTTGAAGGCACATCAACAACATCATCATCAACAACAACAAGTTAGAGGAAAGGAACAGTGTTCTAGATTGAGGGAAGTAATAGTGCTATTCTGTTTTGGTCAAACCTTACCTGGAATGCTGTGTACACCACAGTTCAAGAGGGATATTGACAGTTCAAGAGGGATATTGATCAATAAAGACAAGAATGTCTGGTGAATGTCTAGAGGAGAGCAACCAAATGTAGAAGGGTCTGGAAACAATGCCTTATGAGGAGCAGCTTAGGAGGCAGGGTATGTTTAGCATGGGGAAGAGAAGATTAAGAGGTGATATGATGGTCATGTCTAAATCTTTGAAGGGATGTCATATTGAGGATGGAGTAAGCTTGTTTTCTTCTCCCCCAGCCCCCAGACATGGATGACACTAGGACATGGAGCAGTGGATAAAAACTACAGGAAAAGAAATTCCGCCTAAACATTAGAACTTTCTGACAGTAAGAGCTGTTTGACAGTGGAATACATTGCCTTGGAGAGTGGTGGAGTCTTCTTCTTTGGGGGTGTTTAAACAGAGGATGGATGGCCATCTTTTGGTAGTGCTTTAGTCGAGTATTCCTGCATGGCATGGGGTTGGACTTGATGGTCCTTGAGATCTCTTCCAGTTCTATGATTCTAAGATTCTATTTTTCGGCTAGGAATACTGAGAGGTCCTTCTGCCAGTTCCTTCCTCTGAAATATCCTCTGAAATATATGGTATTTGTTGGCAGTCTCCCATTCAAATACTAACTAGGGCCAACTGTGTTTAGCTTACTCAAATGAAAACTAAGAAAGGATGCAGTTTGTGAAGGATTTTGTTTTATTTTGCTTTTTGAGGCTCTGAAATATCATAGAACGCTGACTGCTGTCTACATCTGTGCATCTTTTCTAGTCTTAAAGCTGAATCTTCACACTGGCTCAAGGTGTATATTTTAAGTAAACACAAATATTTTTGTGTTAATTAACTTGCAGTGAACTCTTTCGAGAGCAAACCCAACATACGCTATTGCACTATCCCTTAAACCTCATCCCACAGAGAAATGGGCTGTACATAACAGTGTTATATATGGAAATATGTGCAAATAAGTGTGCACATTACAATAAAATGTGACAGGGACATCATAAAATCAAGGTCCATCTATGTCTAACTAGTCCTGCATTCTTTCTACAGTAGTAGCTAATCAGATGTCTCTGAAAAGAACTCAAAGAGGCATGATGGTGATATCTATCCACCAAATACCAGTTCATCCCCATGATCCATTTTGACTACATATAGTAGGGCTGAATGAATCTGTCAAGTTCAATTTTGATCAGCTTCTCATCTTTCTTCCATTAAATTTGTTCAGTCTCCTTTCCACAAATTCAACTGTGTGCATATGGAGCTGTGGTTTTTTTAAGGCCACACAAAAATTCATACATATTTGGTGGTAATGTTTGTTATTTTTTAAAAAAACATTCCTAAATCTAGATAAAAAATGATATAATCTAAAACAATGTAAACACTGTAGTGTAAGCAACAATTTAACTTGAACAAAATAAAACAAAGCTAACAGTAAAAAACAACAACAACAACAATCTGATAATATTATTCCCTGATAATACTGTGAACTGCATAGCAAAATTCAGAAGAATGTGCATATCGCCATATCACTATGTTCCACTATGGAAAGGGAAATTGTAGCACCTTTGAGGCTAACTGAAACATGCTTGATGTGTACAGTTTTGTATATAATTTTACAAATAAATTGATTTTGTAAATACTGTTCTGAATGTATATAGATTCTACAAGTGATTCCTTCTAATATATCGTGATTTTGTGTTCCCTTTCCTTTAATGTCCATATTTACTACACACACTTTCCCTTTTGTACACATTTTTAATGCATTTCCTCCTCTTAGATTCACTTCTGTGTGAACTTCATAGCAAAATTTTATTTGTGAGCAAAATTCAGAAAAAGCCGCCCATCTCTATGGGCCTCATTGCACGGGCCCTGGGGAACGGGCCAACCACAGAATGAAAGGGGGCGAGAAGGGAACGGAACAGGGAAAGGACACATTTTATCGCACACCAAAATGCCACCGATGCCACCAGAAGTCCCTGTCCCATTCCCCATCTGTCCCACAGAGGGCGATTTTCAGGAACTAATTCCTGAAAATCGCCCTCTGTGGGATGGATGGGGACTTTCAGCAGCATCAGCGGCATTCTGGCCTGCGGTAAAATGCACCCTTTCTCCATTCCATTCCCTTCTCTCCCCTTTTCGTTCCACCCAGGTCCATTCCTCAAAGCCCGTGCAATGAGATCCTATGTCAATATGTTCCACTATGAAAAGGGAACTTGTAGCACCTTTGATACTAACTTTGTGAAAGAAGTTGTAGCATAAATTTTCATAGACATGGTCTATGTTCACAGATGCATGGCATGGAGTTCCTGATGTCCTAGAAAGACCTTTGTAATTATATTGAATGAATAGCCATGAAAATGAAAAATTTGTGGATATAGTGATGAAGCAACAAGTTCAGTTTTAACTATGGTTGTTGAAGGACAAAAGCAGGAGTGAAGATGTTGCCTAAAGCCAGGGTGGGTGGATGTCCATATGAATAGTGGAAGGAGTTTGGGGAGTGGTGTGTGCAGGCTTAGAACCAGAAAGGAGATATGTTAAACTGGCTAAGAGTGTTTATCGGTTCAGTATGTGTAGTGCATCAGGAAGCCATTGTCTTTGTTCAACCCACTGTTAATGAACTGAGGTTTGTGAATATATTCTAATTCATTTGTTTCTCTTTCCAATCTTCCTTTGTAGTCTGTTCTTATTGTTGTTCAAGGACCACTGTCCTGAGGTCAAAGATGAAATACCCAGGAAGACTGAAGTGTTCTATAACAGATATTAGGAATGGAAATATTTAACATCTCGTGTAGAGACTGGCATGTTTGCCTAATGTAAAGTGCTGATTGTGTTTCAGTGTGTGTGTGGGTATGGAAAGTATAAATTTAATAGAATCTCACTAAAATGTAAACCTAATCATTTTTTTTATTCATTCTTATTGCCACCCTTCTGGATGCTGCCATGCAACACAAATGAGGATCTCTCATTTTCTTCAAAGTTTGCAACTCACACCAGAGCCAGCCCTGCTTCTGTTCCCTTTGATTTAAAGGTCTATGTCCAAAGGTAACCAATCAGTCAGTCAAGCACTGTGAATGCACCAACAATTAATCACTTTCAGACTGTGCTTCTTCTGCACAAAAAAAGATGTTGCTGATAGGGCAGAGAAGGATGATGTCATGGCCAGAGGAAAGACCAGGTTTAAGTGCTCTTCTATTTCAATTCCCTGAGCCTGCTAAAAGTTAAGGCAATATTTACAAATTAAATGCCTATGTAAAAGCAACACAGAAAGGCTAATGGCCTTGGATTTAGCCCTTGATTAAATTGCTAGGCTGGGCATCTGATTTCTTTCTACTCTCTGTGACCTTTTGTGTTGCTTTTATTCGTGGCAAAATGAATTTATACGCCATGTAATTATAGAAAGAAAATAGTTTTGACCTCAGTTCCATCCTCCCTTTCTTAATGTGCATAATTGTTTTGCCAGCCGTTTATTACTGTCAACATTTCCAGTCAGGTGCCGCAGAGAGCATCAGAAGGAGGGCAAAGCAGAGAGGGAGGTTGGAAGGTTTAAAGCAACAGAGGTCTGTTTACCAATTGTGTATTAATTATAGATACATGTTCAGAAGCTGTTACAACTTACATACTGGAATTTTCTATGCAGAATAATGAGCACATGTGTCTGTCTATGTATTTTCAAGTCACCTATCAACTTATGGTCACCCTATGAATTTCATAGGATTTCTTAGGAAAAGAATACTTAGAGGTAGTTTTGCCTGTTGCCTCTCTGAGCATGTAGCAATAGCAATTGCAAGTACATTTCTATACCTCTTATCAGTGAAGTAGCACTTCCTAAGCGGTTTACAATATGTAAGTCAACTGCCCCCAACAAGCTGGGTACTCATTTTACTGACCTATCAAAGGATGGAAGGCTGAATGGAACTTGGAGCTCTCCTCCAGGATCAAACTCATAACGTTGTGGCTGGAGTACTGGCATTTAACCACTGCACCACCAGGGCTCCTTAAAAATGTACCTTCAAAATTATATCACTGATTTCAAACTGGTATATCAAAGCACTTTCAGTATAGAAGTGTACATAAAATAGTAGCATGCAATAGATGTAGTGTATCATTCCAACCTGAACTGGTTGGTGTGTCAAGTGGCGTGAAAGCCAGATTGCACAAATCTTTTAAATTTCACTTATACATCTTCAAGATTTGGGCATCATAGAAAACCTGCATTAAATACTTTGTATGAAAACATGTAAATCTTGAATTCTTTCTTTCATTACCTATCTGCAGCAGTTCTCTGGAAAGGTGCCCTTCCCTTCTCCATACTCCCAAGTCTCATTCTCTTCTCCAGCCTGAATACTTGCAATCAATACTCTGTTTTTCTTTCCAAAATTAAGTTTCTTAAACTCAGGTCCAAAACACACTAAAGAAATAATCCAATTTGAGACTGCTTTAACTGCCCTGGCTCAGTGCTAAAGAATTCTGGGAACTGCAGTTTTGTGAGACATTCTCTGTCAGAGAGCACTGGTGCCACAATAAAATACAATTCCCAGGATTCCCTATCACTGAGTCAGGACAATTAAAGTGGCTTCAGACAGGATTATTTTGGCAGTGTGTTTTGGTCTTCAGTGGGCTCCTCCTACCAGCCACACATTTCTTCAGCCTTCTCTGGGGCTTCTAGGGCACGGTCACCCCTTTCCCTCCCTATTGCTTCCCAGCCAGCCTGGGCTGCTTCATTTCCATTTCCATTTCTGTCATGTGCCTCATACTTTCCTCCACCATTGCCACTACTGCGAAGATCCCTGCCACTGTCTTGGATGTGGAAATAGGGTGCTTGGCTACACCCTCATAGTCAGGCACCCCCTCTTCACATCAGAGGCTGCAGTGGGGATCTTCTCAGTAGCCGCAACAGCAGAGGAAGATAAAAGGTATGCAGGGCCATGTGGTCTGCCAGGGGTTACTGAGGAGTTTCCATGAAACTCCACAGCAAACAGTAGGTTGTACTGACCTGCACCAAGACCCCTTTGAGTTGGGATCAGACTGGGACCACTAGATTAGTGTCCTGTCTGCCCAGTCCAAGCCCAGGGGTATTGGCCTGCATCATCAGGATGACATGAGGCTGAAGCAAGGGGGAGGCATGGGCCATTTGTCCTGTGTGGACAGCCCCTATATGATCTCTGTGCCTGCTCAGTTGGCTGTACAGAGCTTTGCTGCTAGTGGACAACTTTAAGGCTCCTGCCTGCTCTCTCTTCTTGTAGGTTCTTTATGTTTAAAATTGACATCTCTTCCAACAGAGGATGTGTTCAGCTTAGTGGATTCTCCTTTGACAGAATCCACTTGAAATAGAGGGCAGTCCTCTGTTAGGATACAGAGTCAAAACTGCTGACTGAGTGGTGAAATTCTCTTCAAGTGAAACTTTCCCTATCACTTCAATCCCCCCTTAGGAAATACAGAGTTTCCTATATCTTTTTGAAAGGGTGGAAACTGAGGCAAAAACATGTGCACCTTGGACTAAAGGCAATGACCCATTCCATTCCATTGAAATGACTTCTGTTATTATAGGAAGACTAATTCTTGAATGCATGGCAGTAACATTAAATAATCCTTTGCTGGAGTGGAAATGTTACTGTTTCCAGATTATAAATTTCCTCTTGATGCTTGCCTTGTAAGGGAAATCTAGTTTAATATGTTATCAGCCACACTGTGTTGGAGTGAACAATTCATATCTGAATAAGGAAAGTACTCCCTTGCAAGAGCTATTGAAGTCTTATGTTCTCTTACAGGGAAGAAATCTCTTTCGCACCGCAGGGTAAAAAAAATGCCAAGGACTACCAGAAGTTCTTTTCCTCTAGTGGAGAAGCTTCTCAGTGAATTCTTTCTGCTTCTAGTATTTGAGCCACCTTGCAAAAGGGCATATGGCTTCTTGCATAATTCTGCTTCTGGGTGACTTTCATCTCTTTTCCTTTATTCTTATACTTCTACCACATACTTGTACTTCTACCACATAGATAAGGGCCCAATGACCTTGGAACCTGCTCCCATTATGTGAAAATACATATTCTACAATGGTTCTGCCCTATCACTAATCCCATTTAACATCTATCCCCATGAAACAACCAAAACAGATTGCCAGGCTATGCTAGTTTTCATCATAAAATCCAAGTCATAGCCTTGAATAAGTGCCTGGGGGATGTTTTGGACCTAAGGAGAGAACAGACTGAAGCTGAATCCAGACAAGAAAGGATAATTGTGTGCAGAACAGAAATTTTATTTTATTTTATATCCTGCCTGTCTCATTATACATGACCTAAGGTACCTAGAATGGGGGGCCAGTTCAGAAATAAAATAATCCAGACTTGACTATCAGGTTTGTGTCAGTCCAGAAAACATTTATTTAAATCAAAAGTAAGAAATATATCAGAAAATACTTGTGCTTATATACACATATTTTTGTTCCCCATATACCATGGTTGAGAAGCTTAAAAGGGGGAAAAATTAGAACTGCATCATAAGCACAGAATGGGAACCTGAAATAACAATTAAGTTTTATGGAGCTTACTTTGAGAGTAAATACACGTAGGACATTGCTATTAATGCTTGTCCGTACATTTGTTTAGTTCCAGTGAGAGCCTAGCACCAACAGAAAGCAGTTCTGTCCACACAGAGGTGAGGGGTAGGAGTGCACCCCCGACTTCTTCTGTCCCAATTTTCTTTTATTGATTTCATTTATATCACAGTATGGAATACTATGTAGATCAGAATACAGATTAAAATCATTAACTCCACCTTCCATCTCCCTTTCCCAACATATATTGCATTGTACAGTGTTCTGAAGACCCCTCCCCACTATATGTGCCTTTTTGGATGATGGAAAATGCTGCAATGAGGAGGAAGGAACAAAAAGTCACTCTTGGGCAAAAGAACACCTTCTGCTTCAAGTTCTTTAGCATTTTAGAAAATATATTTATTTATATATTTAGTTAGCTAGCTTTGCTCAGTCCACTTATTCTTAATACTAAGGCCCTGCACATATGGGACAGGAAAACATGGGCTGAGACAATGCTATTCTGACCTGAGTGTTCAGCTGCGTCATTCGCTGGACCAGTGTGAAGATAGGTGGGTGTTTATACACCTATCCTATTCTGGGGACCCACTACCAGTGTGTGTGCTGTGTCTTTCTGCACCTTTGCTCCTACTGAGAATACTCCCTCCCATCGCTGTGTCCAATGCAGAAATGGGAGTGCCTAGCTGCACCCATGTGGCCAGATGCCTCATTTCTCCATCAGATACAGTGATAAAAGGCTTCCCAGTAGGAGCGATAGTGCAGAAAGATAATGAGCTTGCGGTGTCCATTTAAATAGCCAGAATTTGCCCTGGAGTTTCCAGGAAACTCCATGGGAATCTGGGGTCTTCTCAATATACCACTATTTTTTAAAAAGAATATAGATGAACCATTATAGAAAAATGTGGTCATGTCTCATGGGACATTTCTTTTACAAACAATACTTTGATACTATCTGTAAAATTGGCAAACATGATTTTCCCATTTGAACTCAATGAATGAATGAAGGTATCGATTAGATGCAAATGAACAGCTTCTTAGCGACACTATGAAGGAATAAATACCAGCTGTGTGCTTTCCTTATCTAGAAAACATTCTGTCTTCACATCTTCAAAAATAAGCATATTTACACATTCTTTATATTCCTGAATTTAGTTCTTGAAAGTACTTCATACTCAATATTTTGAACTTTGATTGTCTGATTGAAACCAATGAATCACCCACTTTGCTTTGTGTTGTGTATTTGTGCCTGTGTGTTACCAATATAATTGCACTTCCTTTCAGATAATCTAAAATAATCTCTGGCAATGATTTTAGAATTTGCTAAGCAAGTGAATTAAATATGGCTTCATAAAATTGCATATTTATGACAGTATGAAGCTACCCTGAGAGCCCTTTTGGCTGAAGATAAATACAGTGAATGAGTGAATGAATGAATGTGTGGCTTTCCAGGTGGTTGGTCTGCTATTCTCAGAATTCTTCACCATTGGCTACAGTGGCTGGGCCTTGTGGGAGTTGAAGTTCAGTGAAGTTTTGGAGTGCTGTACAGTTTTAAGCCTTGGTTTATGGTCATACAGAAATAATCAGATATAACTTGAGATAGAAAGAGTATTCAATTTTTTTTAAAAAAACCCATGTTTTTCAAGTATTCCATTTTACCATACTTGTGCCACACATGCACATGTGTGTGTACCTTCAAGTCACCTGCTGACTTACGATGACCCCATTAATTTTATAGGTTTTTCTTAGGCAAAGAATACTCAGAGGTGGTTTTGCCAGTTCTTTCCTTTGAATACAACCTTCAGCACCTGGTATTCATTGGCAATCTCCCATCCAAGTAGAGTGGGCCCTTGCCTTACATGGGAGATCCGTTCCAGACCCCCCCCCCCCGCGTAAGGTGAATTCCGCCTATGCTCAGCGGTGTGGGAGCATGCAGGGCGCCATGGGCACGCACCCCATTAATTTGAATGGGACATGCCACCCCTTGCACCTAGCGCACTCCCCGCAGCTTGAGCGTGTACGCTCAAGTCCATGTAAAGCACACCCGCATATAACATGGGCACATTGTACTAACCAAAGTTTCCAAGATCAGGTAGGATTTGGTGCCTTTAGGGTATTTAGGCAGCTCAGTTGTGCCATATCATTATTTTATTCATGTTGCTTCCTGGAAACTCACTGGATATTGGCATCCAAACTCTCTATGATCCATTGTTTTGAGTAGGACTACTCTAAATGATGGGTTTCTGTCCATGGTCTTGAAGTGAACTCCAAATACTAGGTCTGTGGTGTTCACCCTGGGGACAAAAAGGATCCTAATACATTTATCTGTCCTACATTGTGCCTCCTTCTGAGCTCATCCAGAGCAGGTGATGAAATTCCAGACAGACTGTGCAGACAACAGGCAGATTAGCACCTTGGCACTAGCCAATGGGAACGAAGCCAGGAAAAGTTGGAGGCTGCTCCCAGGAGTGAGAATATAAGAAAGAGGAGCACCTTTGAAAGTTGTGGATGTTTATTGTGCCCTGAGGAGTGAAGAACTGTTGAGACTATGTTAGGCTGCTGTGAGGGCAGTTAGAAAGGGTTTTAGGTACATAAGAAAGGGATGAAGAGTGTCCTTAATTAAATTGTTGTAGTGTCTTGTGGGAGACATAATATTTGGTGATGAGTGGAACATATATAAAGCTATAAAGAACCAATTACAAAGACAAGCCAAAGAAACTGTCAAAGTGTGTAGTAACTAATAAAGTATTTATACACGGTATCCATTGTGAACACCATCTACTAAAAGAGATACTGTATTCAGCATGACTTGTAAATAAATTACTTTCTTTGAACAAGCAGCTGTCTGAAGCAATTTCAGAAACACATTAAAAAGCTACCAACAATGAGAAAAGTCTTTTAGGTTTAGGGACACATTAGATAGTAGATGTGTGGCTGTTAAAGAATAGTTGGTGCCAAGCTGGGGAGAAATTTGAAACTCAGAGTGCTGGCATCTGAAGAGAGTTATAGTGCAGGAGACACTTAAGAAAACCCCAAGTTCAAGTCTCATGGTGAAGAATTCGTGGGATTGTGATGATCACCTTTACATAATTGGTGGCAGCAGTGGAGTCAAAAAGACCCATTGGCCTGCCATCCAGGAAAGTAGCTGGGAGGGTGAGTCTCACTCCATGACACAGACTAAGACAAATACAGATGTGATAGTGGGACTGTGCATGAGGTTGTGAAACCATAGGCTATACATCCCTGGCATGTGTAGAATGTATGCAACTAGGGCCAGAGCAGAGTGGGGAAGGGTGTGATTTAGCTATTAAAAAGTTAATCTACTAATTAATCACCAACATGTTCATGAAAACAATGGCAAAAGGAAATCAACATTATTTATTATAAGAACAAGAAAGTTTATTCTTTATAGGAATACAGAAGCTACTGAGCAAAGGAATACAGAAGCTACTCTACCACATCATTTTAAAAATCTTCCCCTTAAGACACAGGACTAACAAACAGCACAGCAGGACAATTCTGCTTTACTGTTTCAATTTCCTTTCCAAAAGCACAGTGGTTAGAGAATCGTGATAAACCCATTCCCTGGGATTAGAAGTTATACCTGTCAGAATGAAAAGTAGATCCATTTTTGGCTTCTCCATCCCAGATACTCTTCTTATATGAAGAACCTTTAAGAAAATGTATCATTTTCGCAAAGACACAACATCCACGCCCTTTCAAATATTATTTGAATGTTGGGAAGAATCTGATTCACTCTTCACTTTATAACTTATGCTTGTCTTTTGAAGGAGTTTGGTTCAGTCCGGGATTTTTACAAGTGTCTTAATGCTCCAACATGAGAAGAGATGTGTTTTCTCATATTGAGTGGTCTATGTTTTTTTCTATAAATTCCTAATTAATTGATTTAATGAAGGGTCTAGTGATTTTCTTCTTTATAAGAACTGAGACCTAATTTAGTGAGGTTCTATTCACAATTCAGTTATAACTTCCAATCTGGAGTTAAACTAAGGTAAACCACATGTTCATTTAATATGACTCAAACTGCATTTTTGCATCTACATATTCCTCTTCATTTTTAAGATACTGATTAGAGTCCACATAGTACAATATTCTAAAAATCTGCATAAAGTCAGAAACACTTGTTCATGCCATGCTTTAATATGGTGCTTTTTCTCTTTATTAATAACCCCAATAAAGTAACCTGTAGCCATTGTAATAAGGTAATATCACAGAGATGCATGTGATAGCAAAGGAGGCATCCAAGAATTAAGCTTGATTACTGATTTTCCCTCTCTCCACTGACAACATTGAGAACAAAAATCACAATAGCTTTCCATGCTAATGTTTTTAAAAGTCCCAACAAGGCTTCAAAATTTAGTTGTTTCCCAGTAGTATGGTTTAATGACTCTAAGAACAATCTTAAAACTTAGTGAAATGCCATATAAATGGCATCATTTGTTCCAAGTCTATCATGGGAATGTGAATATGAGACCTTTCAGTGGAATTTACTTGCATCTAAATGTACTTAGGACTGTAACTTTGCAGCTTCAGCTTTTGCATGTTTATACAAAATAAGTCCTAGTTAGTTCAATGATGCTTGCTCCCAATTAAGTGTGCTTAGAATTGCAGCTTCACAATGCAACTCTCTAGTTGTCTATGCAAGGACATTCCCAGATGTGTATAGGACTGGAGCCAAAGACATATAATAGTGACCTGTTATTCACCAAAAATGAAGCATAGAAAGAAAAGGCAGGCAGGCAGGCAGGCAGGCAGAGGATTTTCCACAATTTTGTTTCTGCTGTCAGTGCCCAGATTCACTTTATTTCAGCAGCGTCAACTTCATTTAATCTACACTGACATATTTAATTCATTTCTGCTGCATTTCTTCCACTTTGCCATCTTCAGCTAAAATTGAATCAGGCACTTTGCTTCCATTTTGGTGATATGTACATGTGCTATACACACATATACACAGAAATAAAAAAAGCAGAAAGACCAAATAACAGAATTGCAAAAATATTTAATCCAAAATAATATGAGAAGGAATTTAGCTATTTTTTTAAAAAAAATCATATGATGATTTATCCCCTTGTCCTGCTAAAGAATGGCATATGGCCATTATTTAAACAGCATGTACAAATATGATAATAACTTTCTAGTAGCAGGAACAAAGAACTTGATATAATTGATACTTTAAAAAATATAACAGCAGGATAAAATATATTACACATTTAGAACTGGCAACCATGTTGTAGGTGCTACACTGTGTCCTCAGTTTCTGGAGGAAAAAAAGACAAAAGAGGAAGTGTGAAAATTTACAGTTAGGCAAAAATTCCAGTATTGTGATATTCTCACCAAAATATCATGTCTCTTATGCTCACTTGCCCAGCTTCCTTACTTTGTTCAACTTTCCTCTCTTAATTGGAAGCTGGGAAAATGTGGTGCATTCTGTAATGGGATATAACACCTTGATCACAATTCAGGGATGAGAGCCCCACTTGGTCAGAACTGGGACTTGGTTATTTGCTTGCAGAATTTTCTGTTCAAATGTCAGTCAGTCAGTCAGAAATAATAATAATAAAAAATGGATGGCCTCCTGCTCAGTACTTATTAGATTGTAGGTCCAGCTGGTGATTCACATTTGCAGTAATTAATGATTGAACATGACCACCCAAGTGGTAGTTCACCCTGGCAATGTCCTAGATGAAGGCCATGCCTAACAAGGCACTGGAAAATGACTTTTGCACTGCCTGTTGAGTCATAGAACACATTGAGATCACTAGTTGTAGCAAGACCCAAAGGGTCTCTCCAATTGTCTGTTATACAACTTGTAACTGAAAGAATGCTGGAGATGTTATTTCCTAGCACCCTAATCTGAAGCCTATTGGAAATCCTTCAGCTTCAGTGCTGTCATACTGAAAAGATAGGGGTTTGGAGGGTGGCATCATCAGACATAACTGTGATGCTGAAGCTCCATCAGCACCTTTTGTTTCTGGTTGGTCCTAGGGTCTGAACCAAAGATAGATTAAACAGCCACTTTGTTGAAGCTAAGCAAGTCTGGCTCCAGTTAGGGGTGGAAGAAAGGGAGGACATAAATTTAATTATCATGATAACAATAAAAACTGTTAACAATATGATACCTCTTGACTATTTCAGTATCATGAAACATTGTAACAAATTTTCTTGTTTAAATGTCATTAAATGGAAACGGAAAACAGGATTTAAAGTTTAAAGAGAACATTCTTTGTACTAAGCAGGTATTATCTGGTTGTCTTACACTGCTTCATTTGTTTATGCTAAGATAGCAATACTTACATCAAGTCTATGAAGCACAGTTGAATTACTTGCCTCTGTTTCCTTGGAGGGAAATCACCATTGCTGACTTCAGGCACCCACAACTCAGTGTTGACATTGACAAAACAACAATGGCTGATGTCTGTCTGGTTGCTAGATTTCTGCATGGTGTGCTCATGTGTGACTACATCCCTTCTCCTACCATGTTAAAAGTAGTGGTCTCATGAACCTCCATATCCAATATGATTTTTTGTTGTACCCACATTATTTGAAAAGTAAGTGGGACACCTGAGTCCTGACTTCTCTCATGCAGTCTATAACCAGGCAAATTGACTTCTTTGCTCATGCCTCTGTTTGTTTAGGGCAAATCCTATTTGTTTTCAATTATGAAAGCTGTACTTCTCCTGCTCCACTAAAATGGTGGTAATTTCCTGAAGATGTGCACTTAAGCTAATCTAATTTAAAGATATTTTTAAATTTAATTTTCTGGAATGGGTGGGGTATAATCAGGTTTCTGTAAAATGTTCATAAACAGTCTGCAAAGATCTCATTGATTGTGAGAAATGAGGGCATACATTTTGAAAAATGAAAACACTTTGGAGTCTGTGATGGAAATCAAAGAAATAGCTTTCCTCCTGGCTGCCTGCTCAGTACTTCCCAGTTGCTAAGATAGCTTTCCCGGATAGTAAAAAATTTAAGGTTCTTTTTGCAGGAAACTACAAGGCACTGAACTAGATGCTAAAGAATAAATCAACTTATATTTACAATGGTCTGCAGAAGATGTTGAAAAAGTGGGTTTATACGGAGAGATGGAGAACAAAACTCTACTGCAAAGTCGGAAGGGTCAGTAATATCCATTAGTGCTAATGGGAGGTCAGGAGCGAAGCTCAAACATCTCTGCACCACTGTGAATCTGTTGGCCCTGCTTTGTCTTCTGTAAAATTTTCTCATTATGAGGTGCTGCAAGGTGAACACGCGAAGCCTAATGAGCTATTGATTTGCAGATAATAGGAGTGGCTTTGCTCCTAATGACTAGGTTGTTTACTGGTCTCAAACCACTTCTACAATACTAATTAGTGAAAATATGTTCTCTTTAAATTATACTTGGAATTTTATGAGGGTTTTGATGTAAACGATGAACATAGAAGAGCAACAGGGTGTAGCATGTTCCTGGACGCTTTTCTGAGGGTCATCCATGACGAAGACCTCCAGTTTTGTACATATTTAGTAATTAGTAATTGCTTTTTTATTAACTAGCTGCTTTGAATATTGGAAAGGTGATGCTGGGGATAGTTTGCAATGTGTTTTGTTTTACAAAGGACAGTCCTCCCTTTAAAATGTTGTCCAGTCCAAGTGTGATAAAGCAGAAGAATGGATAATAGAAAAACCCTTGGACATGTCCACCAATAGTTGTATTTAAACTGAGATATATACAGGTCACCTCACCTGGGCAGTCTTTCTATGTCTCCCACATGATAGCCCTTCAGATATTTAAAGGAGGCTATCATGTTACCTGCTAATCTCTTTTCCAGGATAAAGATGGTCAGCACCTCAAACCATTCTTCACAGGGTTTTGTTCTCTCTTTACCTTTGTATTTATTTATTTATTATTTAATATTCTGCCTTTCTCCCAAGAAAATCTTGCTGATATCCTCTTTCAACATGCTCCAGGCTGTCAATATCCTTCTTAAACTGTGGTGCCCACATTGTACTGTAGACATTGTACTGTAGGTGAGGTCAGACCAAAGCAGAAAATAATGGTACCATTACTTCCCTTGAGGTGAACACTTTAATTCTAATGATGCAGGCCAGAACTGCACTGGCCTTTTTTTGCCCAGAACCTCTTCTTCCCATTTTTGGAGACTGTGACAGCACCATCCAGCACCAGTCTGCATGGCCTTTGCCCATTCTCCAAGAATTTTAAGCAAATACAGGTGGAAGCTCTGAGATCAGATAAACAAATTTCTTTAGTACATTCCTTGGATGCATAGTTAATTTTGTCTTCATCAGACTGAGCACTACTTTTGTTTAGGGAGAAAAAAGAGACAAAATAGTTGAGCAGTTTTGTGTTTTCTGTGTCACCCATTGGTGATTCTCTATTTCTTCCAGGCAACATACTTACTTCCTTGTTCTCTGGATATATCCACACCCCACCCACAGCTTTTCATTGTTTTTTAAGCCTTTCTTGCAATCTTGACTTTATTCTGAGGTTTAGCTATCCTGACTTGATCCTTACAAATATCTAAAAACATTTACAAATATGTGTATATTTGGTGACCTCATTCTTCTTCCATTTCTTATAACTGCTTCATTTTAATCATAGCTTAGCTCAAAACACTTTCTTGCTGGTTTCTTTAGGTGTCTTCTATTTTCTTTTCTGATGGAATTGTTGGCAATAGTGCCCTCAGTATCTCACTTTTAAGAAAGACCCATCTGTCATTAATTCTCTTCTCTTTGAAGATGTCTGACCATAGAATCTCACCCATTATTTTCTTAAGGTTATTAAAAGTGGTTGTGTCCAGACAGTGCATCCAACTGTACTCAGTTTTCTCTCTCCTCTGTATAATGAATCCCAGGAGGATGTGACCACTTCCACCCAAGGTGCAATGACTGGATGAATTGTTGAATATATTTGTAAATCTCTAATTATATGCATAATATGCTGTTCGAATTTGGATACAAACATTACTGAAAGGAAATTTGGTTCTGAAAGATTTAAAAGTATGCTTAATAGACATTTATCTAAAATGTAATGGGCTACTTTATTAATTTTTCTTCAATTACTGTAATTCATAAAATCATAGAAACATAGAATCAATAGAGTTGGAAGAGACCACAAGGGCCATCCAGTCCAACCCCCTGCCATGCAGGAACTCTCAATCAAAGCATCCCTGACAGATGGCCATCCAGCCTCTGCTTAAAGACCTCCAGTGAGACTCCACTACATTCTGAGGGAGTTTGTTCCACTGTCGAACAGCCCTTACTATCAGGAAGTTCCTCCTAATGTTGAGGTGGAATCTCTTTTCCTGTAGCTTGCATCTGGGTCCTGTTCTATGGAACAGCAGAAGACAAGAAATAATTGATATTATTATGTTTACTATAATAAGTGTAAATCATTTATTAAAAATCATATTAAATATAAATGTTTTCCTTCATCATCCCTATCAATTATGAAATAAATGCACACCCACCCACCCTCCCTCCCACCCCAATAAGATATAAATAATGCAATTTGTAGGGAAGCCAGATTGCTACCATGTTGAAAGCTGAAGGTAAAATGTTATACATACTAGCACTCCCAAAAATCTCCATATCAAACACAAAGTATTAAATCCAATTGCTAATCCCATCTGGAGTGGATCTGTTGAATCAATGGGAATTACATAAATGTTGACTTACCATTAGCAATTGATTCAATTGAGTCTACTTTAATTAAGATTACTAATTCAAGTTATGCCATATTAGCAATTGAAGTTAGGCCATAGAGAATGAAAAATCCAAACCCATAATCACATGTCATATTATATTTTGAGAATCTTGCTCTAAATATTTCATCAAGTGATAACCCAAAACACATGAGCATATGCCATTAGAGAGTCCCAAGTTAAAATACAGTTCTTCCTCATCATCAAAGCACATAGACTAATGGCCTCATCTCTACCCACAGAATCTCACAGTTGATACACATGCTCAGTCATCTTCTTAAAACGAATGCAGAGTAGTGTGATGATTGCTGAGTATGGGCAATTCATCAAATAACAAAAAAATGTGGGACAAATCAAGATATAACAATATCAGTATGGAAGAACTGGTATTTAAGATACTCAACGTCCTTAGACGCAATTCCTCAGAACTGAAGATAAAATAGACATTGGGATTTCTTATTGAAAATATGCTGGATTCCATTTATTGCTTGAAGGTGCTTCTTATAAGTGTTCAGCTTTACTACATTTAGGCCAGAATCTTATACACAATTACCTGGAAGTTAGCCCCACTGAAGATATTTGAGCTTACCTGGAAGCAAAATCATTGATTTACTTCTGAGAGGATATGTATAGGAATTTGTTGTTTATGCTAAAATGTCAAATTACTTACTTAGGGGCTATACAGACTGCCGCAAAGGCAGTTACTGGCCAGATAGAGGCCACGGCAACCTCACACCGCAGCCCTGATCCGGCCTCTGGAAAGTGCAAAAAGGAGCTGCAAAAGCAGCTCCTTTTTGCACTCTCCAAGGGACACCATAGCCATGGCAGCATGGCTTTATGACACCCCTTCAGCGCTGCATCATCATGGTGTATGCCATGTAGATCAGCGCACACCAAAATGGCATGCTAAGAGTGGAGTTAGGGCATTCAGTATGTGGATGCTGCACTCTAACTCTGTCCACAGGCTGGCACAAAGTGCTGGTCTGTATCAGGCCTTATTTACTTAAGGACAACATAATGAAGTATTCAAACAACAATTTGTTCAAGATTTGATTGTGATGTAAAAAATCCACTTCTATAATTGAGCATTCCCTAGAATGCTGTGTTCAGACTACCTTCCTATACACAGTTACATGGGAACAAATACAGGGGCACCATTTAGTAGGGGTGAGGGAGTAGTGGTGGAATTATACATTCTAGAGCATATGTGATAATTCCTTAATGGCACTTGAGAAATTCCTTATGGTTAAAATACTATCTCATTCTCTCTCTGTGAGCTTGCAATTTAATGTTGAATACATCCAAGAGCAAAGCATTCCTTTCTTTCCGTTTTTCTGTGGACACCACATCTACTACCAGCCTTCCCCCACAAATATTTTTTCCCTCCATACCAACATAGCATATTGAGCCCTATTTAATTGGAATCTATTCCACATCAAAAATTGTGAAATTGATTTATTAAATATATTAACATTAATTAATTCTAAAAGACAACATGTATATGATTACAATAAACTATTTCAAATATTAACAATTTGGGAGTGTCAATATCCTAGGTTTCTTCCCCAAATTTCTGTTTTTGCAATAATCCTGTGAATTTGGATAGTGTGACAGAGGTTGTGTTAAAGAGTATGTTTCTGTGCTAAGTGGAGATTTGAATCTTGGATTTGGACAACATTTAATGCAGTCCAGGAAGGTATTGGGGTGTGGTGTGTGTGTATTTGGATGGATGGGTGACTGAGTGGGTGTTAGTCTTTAAAGTACAACAAGTTGATAGATAGATAGATAGATAGATAGATAGATAGATAGATAGATAGAGAACTGTTAAATGGAAATATTTAACTGTTAAAGTGGGCTCTTGTGATCTGTTGGGGTTTGGCTCCTGTGAATACAAAAACCTGTGGATGCTCAAGTCCCACTATATGCAATGGGTAGTAAAATGATGCCCCTTATATAAAAATGAAAAATCAAGGTTTGCTTTTTTGAATTTGTATTTTCTTTTAATAATGTCAAACGTTGAATCTGTGGATAAAGAATTCATGGATATGGAGGGATGACTGTATTTTGTTTTCTCACAAAAGGAAGATGTGAAGAAATTTAAGAATTCACTTGTAGATTATATCTCTAGGTTGTAATATTCTCTGATATCTGATGCTCATATCTGTGTACAAGGAGAAGTATATGAATGGTAACATTGCTATTTTAAGGATGTATTCATGATTCTGCTGTGAGTATATTTTATTTGGAAAGTTAGTATGCAGTTCTTTTTCTTTTCACTTTATAGCTATCAGAGCAGATTACTGGTTCAACACTAACAATTAATGGGGGGAAAGATATCGATAATCATCCCTCTTATTTTACTTCTTTCAAAGGCAAATACTAATCTTGGTATCGAAACATATTTTCAAGGATGCTGCCACAGTTTCACAGTGGGTGAAAGACTCCATGCAATTTACTTTGGAAAAACCTATTAAAAGTGGCACTCAAAGAGTCAATAAACCAGTCACTTCAATTTGGTTGCTTTATCAGTCTCGATCAAGCTCATAATTATTTATCTGAATTCTGGTCTCTGTGAAACTGCCTGATTTAACTCTTAGCATAAATATTTCACTGTCATTTTTCTACCACAGAGGTTACCTTCCAACTTCCATAGTCCTATGAAATCCTAGTGAAATTGGAGGGCAGTTCCTTATAGCTGATTAATAGATATAAGGGGCCTTATGTTAGAAAGTAAAAAAGATATGTTGAGGATAATTTTCAGAACAGATGAAATACACTGGACACATCCTGATGAATACATGATAGCAAATGTGCAGGCTTCCCTGAAAATCAGGCCTTGAAATCTGTGATTGAGTGCCTTCAAGCCACTTGTAAACTTATGGTGACCCCATGGATTTCACAGGGTTTTCATAGGCAATGAATACTCACAGGTGGTTTAGCCAGTTCCTTCCTCTGAAATATAGCCTACAGCACCTGGTATTCCTTGGTAGTCTCCCATCCAAGTACTAACCAGAGCTGACATTGCTTAGCTTCCAAGATCAGATGGGATCTGGTGCCTTTAGGGATGTTTGTAGGGATATTTTAATGGAGAGTTCAGAATTCTCCTGAAAATTAGTGCCATAAAGGTTAAGGTGACTAGGGGGATTAGCACACAATTATTTAGTTAATCATTAATTTACTGAAAAATATACAGAATGAATTCTGAAAGGTCAGATCAAAACTTGCAATGAAAAGGTTTAACTAACAACAGGGATTTAGAAGGTTAAAATTCATTTGGAAAGAATAAAGGATTTAATTACTGAGGCAAACACATTTAAAGGCAACTCTCTCTCTGTCTCTGTGTGTGTGTGTGTGTGTGTGTGTGTGTGTGTGTGTGTGTGTGCAGGAGGTGTGCAAAAAGTAAGAAAGCAAGAAGAAGGAAATGGAAGAAAGTGATGATCCAAGGGTTGTAGAAGGAAGCTGGGAATGACAGAAGAATTAACCTCACATTACAGGCACAATTCTCATGTTTTGCCTTTCAGTAATGACAAAATCAGAAACTTCTCTGCTTGGAGATTATCAAACGGGGGAAAGTGGGGAAGGAAAATGCTGGGGTAATCGTGCAATCACATCAGAGATTTTCAGACGAAGTTGTGTTCAACTGAGACTTCTCCTGGGAATAACCAGCAATGTTCAAGCAACAAACCATTCATTCAGGGATGCTTTGATTTGGATTTCTTGCATGGCAGGGGGTTGGACTGGATGGCCCTAGTGGTCTCTTCCAACTCTACAATTCTATGATTCTATGGGGAATTTCCGTAAATGGCTTTTCAATAGCATGATTGAAGCACTATTGGCAGTGTGCGAAAGCTAATCACATTTCATTCACACTATTGGGGAAGCAATGTGGGAACTTAAAATGTAAATGGGCTGCAAGAAGCAACACAAGATCTTTAAAATTTACAGGGACTGCAGGAAGCAAGCTGGGATCTTTAGACTTTAAAGGAACTGTTCACTTTTGTTGTAAAACGCCTTTGTTGTTGCAATGTTATAGTGTGCCTTTTATTTACAGTCTTTGCTCTTATATATTTTCTGCCACTGCCTTGATCCCCCCCCCCCCTTCCCTTCCACTTGGCTGGGGGGCGGAAATAAAAGTGGGGGAAATGGAGGTGGAGGTTTGCTAAAGCAAAAGAAAAAAAGATAATTTTTCTGATGCTGATTTTTGAGATGCAGCACGTTTACAACACATTTAGCACATTGAGAAGGGGCCTGTAATAAACAAGCAACCTGGGTTTAAAGGGACTATGGGAGGCAAGGATGCAGGCACAAAATGATCAATACCATTGTACTAATTATTAATTTACAGGTATGTGTGAAAAGCAATCACTCTATTCTTTGGCTTTTAAGTTTCAGAATTGTGCAAAAGCAAGAGTGTGTGAAACTACTGAGCACTATAGCGCTACTGTTGTTTTTTGTTTTCATTACTGTGATTATTGCTGAATCAGCCCTGGTGTGATAATCTCCCTTGTCTCAAACTAAAATGCATCCCCCTTTCCCAGGCCCAGACTTCTCTACTGAAACATAAGAATACTGGTTATTGCTACACACATGAATCTTGGGTTCTTCAGTCCCTTGTCTGCCGACTGTTTCTGTGCTGGGACAATTACAATAGGAAATTAAAAGAATCTCCTCCTGTTTGCATATACATGTGTTCCTTCGTTCAAAGCCGCTCAAAACGACCTTGCTTTAAACTATGGCTTTTTAGAACACTCAGTGACCAAAGTATGGTTTCTGATTCTGCTGGATCATTAAAACCAACAACTGTCTGAAAAGATCCTCTCTCCATGTCATTTCCCAAATAAAACACACCCGCCAACATTCCACAATTGAAAGCTGGAACATGTGCAGCTAGGCAACAGCAGAGTGTGGTCACAATGGAAAAAGTTATTAATGCTGAAGAACACACAAGCTAGGAGATACTGCAGCAATTTGCTTTTACCTGAGCCAACTGGGAATGGCAGAATGCCACCTTAACTCTCATTTCCTCATCCTCCACCCGTTGAGTTAATGGAGTGCAAACTACTTTTGATTTTGAGCTCAGTTTGCACCAATGGGAGAAAGCTGGGGACAAAGGAGGAAGAAGAGAAACTGGGACAGTTAAAAGCAGCTGAAAAAATGGGTCAAGAGAGGAAAAACTGGGACTTTCCTTGCCAAATCAAACCAAAGAGTATTATGTATTTGCTAAGCCCATTTGCTATGAGAGAGTAATACTTAAAGTTAGACTGTCTGCTTAATCTGCCTTTAGAGTTTTCCTTTTTCTTTTGTCAGGGCTAGTCCCATTTTTCTGCTTGAGCCAGAGGGGCAAATAATGCACCTCCCAGATCAATTTACATAGTGCCCAAGGCTTATCAAATTCTTTTGGTATTTGCAACAGAAAAATCTCAGAAGTGTTTCTTCCTCTCACTAATAGTAAAAATATAACACTCCTAACAATTTCCTTTCCTTTTATAACACCCCAAATATAAAGTCAGGATGTAAATAATGCTAAAAAATTTTTCAGCCTCAGTGAGAATTGACAAATCCAAGCATCCTGTCAGAAAAATGAAAAACTCTTCAAAATGTTTTCACATTTCAAGAGGTTTCTGTAAAAAAAAAAAAATGTTTGCAACCCTCTTCCCCATTTTTGTTCAAAATCCCAATGCATTTAGACCAAAAGATGCTGTTATTTATGCAACGATATTACTTTTGTACAAACCTCAGGTTTTTGTGCAAAACATTTTTGTACAAATTATTATTATTGTTATTATTATTATTATTATTATTATTATTGAAAGCAGTTCTAAAAGAACTGAAAACTATTATACTCTTACCCCACAACAATAAAACTGTTGGAATCATTCGTCTGTCCATATATGACAGAATGAAGCAAATAAAGATTTACATTCTTATCTCGTGGTAATCACATCACTTTGCCTAATAAATACATCTGACCCTGATTTGCAAGAAAAATAAGTGCACGCTTACCAGCTGTAAAATAGGGAATATATAATTAGCTGTTCACACTGACAAAAAGGCAAAATGGTACAGGATGCCAACTGGGCATGATGATGATGATGATGATTATTATTATTATTATTATTATTATTGTCATCATCATCACACCAATTATGTTTTTGTTTCATCTCTATTTTTCCTTGGTTAATCTTTGATCCTCTCCTCATTCTGTGTGCAAGCATCTTTAATGAGTATATCCTTTTGCAATATCTTCATCATAGATTTCTTACAACAGGATGTTGCATTTCTTCCTTCCTTTTATGCACTGGCTTTTCCACTTTGTAAGAAAATTTTACATTCTCTTTTATCAAATCAGTGATAGATGGGGCCAACCTATTTGTACCATAGCCCTGGCTGTCGGTACCATCTGGTTGTTAATTTCTGCTCAAAATATCTAGGATGAGGTTTTCAGCATGTTTGTTTATTTGTGGGTTTTTCAGCCAAATGTTTGTAGTGGTGGTGTCAGTCATTTGATTTATAACAAGCATACTTACCTGAGTGTGGATTTCACATCAAAAGGACATCAGAGGCACCAACTGAAAGCTAATAAACCCCACTGTGACTTGAAGTGATAACCTGCAGGGCTTGGGAGAGAAAATTCAAGCAGAGAAAGACAATTAACTTTGGTGCTGTATTGCTTTGACACTGATGGTTAGGTGCAGAAAGAGGGATAGATTTCTTTTACTCTATTCATATAGCCTACCATCAAAGTCTTGTATATCAAAGTAGTGCTGTAGTTCCCTGGAGTTATAGTACTATTTTGATGCCCAGCTGTTAGTAAGCTGGAAGTGCCTTATCTCTGCCCCTCAGTCATATCCTGTTAAATTCAACATGGTGATTCTCAGAGCAGATTTATCCATTTGGAAAAAAAAAACACATACACACATACATATATAGTACAGACCTGTGGGGAGTATACAAAATCTAGGCACAGGATAATTTGTTCAATTTTTTAAAAAAGAAATTGCCCCCCCCCCCCACCAAAAATCTAACATCTCAGAGAAAAGGCTACTGCTGAACCCTTGACTTACTAGGTTTCTGTGGAAAAAGGACTTTTTCATACACAGACAATTCAACTGTGAAACTATTGCCTACATTATTAGTGGTATACACTAAGAAGAGGCATGTCATATACACTATTGCCCCATGTAGTATGACTTGTTAAATCTCAGTTTCTAGCTCATCACAATTCTAAATCTTTTGGCAGACAGATAACAAAGATCATCTCGACTTTCATCCCAGCCTGTATCTTGCATTTTGAAATCCCATGTAGTCTAAGCTCCAGGAAGTTAATTGGGACTTCTTCCCAAACAAATATGAAAATGATCACACCTACATGTGCCTGTTTTCAAGGAGATGGATGTGTTAATTTATTTTAGCATTAGCTTGTATATGGTCCATGTTAAACATTTATCTACACTGCAATATAAAGTGTAGCATCCAAACATGAAATTTCATTTTTTAAAAAATTAACATGGTTGCAGGATATTTTGTGAGAACATTTAATCCACAAAAAAGTATGTTCTGTGTTATATGTATTTGGTATGTGATATGGCGACTATACTTGTATATTCAGCACTTAATGTCTTAATGGTAAACTGTCAGTTTAAACTTACACATGTATGCAAACAGGTGGGATGCCTGTAACATCACACAGAGAAAAGTCAACACATTTGGTACAGACATCTCAAATGTGTTGCTTAATCTCCAACATTTTAGGTACAAACGCCAAAAATATTTCTTGATTTTCAGGTTTTGTACCAAAATTAACATGTGAAAAATAATGTGAAAATTTGGAAAGTTGTTCAAATAACTTACCTCTGTGGTCATTTGTCAAAGATGGATATACATGCCCACTGTGAATATTTGTATTCTTGGATTCCACAAATGGCTTATACATCAGAATTAATTTTGTACCTGAACCCAATGTAACTCTGAAAGTGGAACCTATGTATTTTAATAATGTACAGCACCTATACTTTGCATACTTTAATGTAATGAATTATTATTCCCTGTATACAGAAACATGAGATCAGGAAGCCTGAAACCATTGCACAGGTATTATTAATACAGTAAAACTTATAGTTAAGATGTCACAATCATTCATAGTTGCAATTTCAGAGAAAATCCAAGCATATACTTTTGATAATTTGAACAACTTCTTTGAATGAATTTCCATCTATGCTAATATTTGCACTAATACAGTATTTCATTCTGGTCCCCTTATTTCCATAGAAATCCTTTCTATTTCAACTTGTAAGAGCTTTCTTAAAGCCATAACCTGCTTTGTCTGCTGTTTAATGGGAAATCAATACTGTTGTAATACAATGAAATTAACATTGATTTATTTCATTGTAACTGGCAGCTAAACCAATAAGGTATTAGTCAATGTGCTCACAGTGGGAGATTCAACCAGTCTTTCCAAACCTGAGGTATTTCTCTTTCCTAATAATTAATTGCAAAATCTGGCATGAGGTTTGCAGAAGAGATTAAGACAGAATTTCAGGTACTAATAGTTCTTGAAGACACACGCGCATGCGCACACACACACACACACACACACACACACTTACACAGATCAAATTGAAATGTATGTCAAGGTAGGCATGCTATGTACAACAACTTACAAGTTCCTTCTGGGGATGTGAGTGGGTTGAGTGGATACAGCAAATGAAACTGGCAAAATAAATGTACAAGAGCTTTTGTATCTTGAGGCTGGCAAGAGGAAAGTTAGGAAGGACTGTTAAATTGTTTGTTACCCAAGACACCCTAACTTATCTTCCTTTGCTTTCATAGACTCTTTCTGTAACATTGGACAAAATAATTGTTACTCCATTTCCTATTTCTCTTAATTTAATGATTCTTTTATGTATTTAACAAACATATACTTAATATCACCCTGTTGATATCAGCTTGTGCAAAAGATAATGAGATAAAAACATAAGCCTATCCTTTGGCAAAGATATTCTTTTGCTTTTGTGATTGTCTCTGGGCCCTTTCATATACAACCTTAACCCGTTCATAATCTCCTTGAAAACATAGTTCTTTCATTCTGATTCCCTTGTTACCATCAGTGGCTCAAAACAATCCCCACTTTATCATGCCCTCAAGGAGCACAGTTATCTTTCTGTGTGTACACATGTATGTGTGTGCATGTGTCACTTTCCATTTAGACAATCCACTCTTTGGAGTTTGGAGGATGTTCTTGCTTTGGGCTTGAAAAGCCATAGCAAATACATTCAATTAGTCTAGCTATTATGGAAACAGAAATTTATTTAAAAAACCTACTTCACTAATGATTTGGAAAGAGGATGGAAGTGGGAGTTGGGAAAGTCTATGCAAGTGAAATCAGCAAGCAGAGGAATCAAGAAGAGAAGACAGAATGTGTTGTTGTGGATCCAGATTCCAGTAATGAAAGAAGCTGACAGCAAGAAAGCTGATAGTTAGCCTGCTGCAGGATTATGGCCATGTGGGTGAAAAAATGAATTTGTCATTGGGTCTTGGCTTAAATAGAGAAAGGGGCCAGACATGCAGTTGCCCACTCATAGAAGTGGGCTACTGTACTGGATCCAGAGGTCACTTTTCTGAACCTAGGAACCCACCAAAAATTTCAAAAATCAATCAAAGAGCAAGCAAGCAAGCAAACTGGAAGTGACCAGCAGTCCACTTTTTAGTAGTATTTTTTTTTATTTTTAATAGTGCAAAGTGCCTTTGAAACCTAGTCATAACTTTTTGTGTGTTTTTACTGCCCCTGAAGCTGAGAGCATTTGACTTGCCCTAGGTCACTCAATGGGTTTCATGGCTAAGCAGGCATTTGAACTCTGGTGTTCAGTGTCATAATCCAACACTCAAACCTCTATGCCATGCTGGTTCCCATGCTTTTACTTATATATGCTTTTACTTGCATTTCATTTTCTCTAGTAAGCGTATAAGTTCTAACTTTGGGGAGAAAGATGGGTATAACTACAGTTGGCCCTTCTTATACACTGATTTTTTATACACAGATTCAAGCATCCACGGTTTGAAAATATTTTTAAAAAGTATACATTTCAAATATCAAACCTTGATTTTCCATTTTTAATAAGGGACACAATTTTGCTATGTCATTATATTTAATAGGACTTAAGCATACACAGATTTTGTTATACACGGGGGATCTTGGAACCAAACCCCAGCATATAACAAGGGTCCACTGTAATGTGATAGACTAGGATAACAAAATAACATAGAATATTTAAAGGTGAATGGCTACTTCTGAAGGAATCCAGGGAGATAATTCTTTTTTCTTCCTTTGGCCCGTAGAAGATCAGTCAAGGGATTCTGGAAAGGTTGGGGACTCACAGAAACAACCTTGAATGTCATATGCACTTTTTCATCCACTTTTACCTTTTATATGTTAGCTACTTGGTTTCTTGACACCCTTCTCTCTCCCTGAGAGCAAAAAAGTTTATCCTCGTAATCCAAACTATAATCCACCTCTCCGAAGCCCTCTCTCTGACTAGCCCATTATTATATACATTTCTTTTCTCTTCTACCCTTTCTCTCAGGCTTCATTCTCTGTTTCAGTTTCACTTCCTTAACACATTGCCTACTGTGTAGCATTATTTCAGCCTCCATGTCTTTTGGACTGCCTGTTCATTAGTTTCCTGACAGTCCTAGGTCCTCTTCCAAACCCCCAGCCTGTCCCTTTGTGAGCTTAAATTCCAACCAAAAATACAAGGTCTCCTTCCCTCACAGAAATAGAATGGCCAGTTGCTTTGTCCCATGCTTTGTTCATTCTGTGTCCATACACCAGCTCAGCTGATCACTGTGTCAGAAGCTTTAAGCATCACACAAATACAATATAATATTGGCGCAGTCCAGACGTACATGGCGGTGGCATAATCATGGCGGCCTCCCATCCACATGGGGGCTGCCATGATGATGACACACATGCACCACATCCAAATGGTGTGGTGTGATGTCTCTGTGCCACCCCAGGCCGCTTACAGTGGCCTGGCTGTGGCGCAGGAAGAAGCTCCAAAATGGAGCTCACGGAAACCAAATGGCTGTGGGAATGATGCTGCAGAGAAAGGGGATGGGCATCCCCTTTCTCTCATGGCTCTGGCTTCCGGGGTGTCTAGGGGCATGAAGCCCCAAAGACACCCCTTTTCCGTGCTAGGGAGAAGTGGCATTTTGCCGCTTCTCCATGGCCCGGAAAAATCCCGGATTGGGGCCACATGGCTGCCGGTGAGGCTGCCCTGCCCCCAACCAGAAGCTGAAAGGGGTGCCATAGACCCGCCCACCCCTTTGGGGTGGCCTGTACTGGGCCATAGATACCAAAGAGGGAGGAAAGATACTCTGCATTCAGTTCACCAGAACCAGTAGCAAGCAGGCACTATGCCATATTGCTGTTTGGAAAGCACTCATGAAATGACAACTTATAAATTTAATTGTCCAATTTTGTTACTTATGTTTGCAGTCCTGAATTGTCCTAAATGGAGGTTGTGATTTTATAAATCTAATAAACCATAATGGAGGCATCTATATTTATGGCCTTGATTGGATGGGAGGTTAACAGTCTTTATCCCTAGCCAGGGTACTTCAATTAACTAATCAAATTCAAATGAAAAAAATTTATCCTTCTCATTCAGGCAAGATTACTATTAGATTTTTATGGCACCCATTTGCTTATTCTCTGAGAACAAAATTTAGAATCAGAGAATTATAGAGTTGGAAGAAACCACAAGGGTAATCCAGTCCAACCCCCTGCCATGCAGGAGGTCACAGTCAAAGCATCCCTGACAGATGGCCATCCAGCCTCTGTTTAAAGACCTCCAAAGAAGGAGACTTGACCAAAATCTGAAGGAGTGTGTTCCATTGTCGAACAGCTCTCACTGTCACACACACACAGTCCTAGAAAAACCCATGATAGGTTTGCCATAGGGTCACCATAACCAGGAACTGACAAGAAGACATTTAACAACATCATGCATTTGTTTGGTTGTTCTGCTTCTGGGAATATAAGGTGGATGCTGTCCTTAAATTGTTGATTCTTAGTCCTACAGAAGTAAATGGTAGCCCGCATGTCAGAAATGTGGTGAATCACTAGTGGCTCTTAATCTGAAATTTAATGCCACTGTTTACATTGCTAAACCCTATCCCTAAACTGGATGCAGTAGTTTGGATACCTTTAGTTTGGTCTAAAAACAAAGTTGCTTCCCTGTTCCACTGATATGGGAGTGATCCCCTGCCACTGTGCCTGGTTTGTTTCCAGGCACACTGCAAAGTGCTAGTCATGACCTATAAAGCCCTACACAGTTTAGAATATGAAAGAACATATCTCCTCATATGCACCTAGAAGGATCCTAGAATCTACAAAGGAATGCTTTCTCTCAGTCACAGGCTTTCCTTTCCCCATTAGGCAAAAACATTTTTATTCAAGCAGGCTTTTAATATATAATTGTGTCAGGGAGGCTTTTATATGGGAGGTGCTTTAGATATTTTTTTTTAAAAAAGTTTGTATATTATATATCATTTTTACTGTTTTTAGCTAGATGATTTTAATATTTTTAAATTTATTTTTAAATGGTTTTAAACTGTTTTATCTGTGAGCTGCTTTGGGTCCTTTTTGGGAGAAATGCAGCATAGAAATTAAATTAAATTAATACATTATGGCAAGCTGAGGTACTAAATCCTTAGCAATAGCAAGTACATTTCTATAACACTTATCAGTGAACTAAGCATTCAATAATCAGTTTACAATGTGTAAGCTAACTGCCCCCCAATAGCCAGGCTGACTCAACCGTGGAGCTCCTGGCTGGGACTGAACACACAACCTTGTGGCTTGTGAGTGAGCAACTGCAGTACTGACATTTAACCACTTCACCATCAGGGCTCCCAAAATATCCGTAGTATTTTGTCCTCATTGCTCCCAGGTGTGCAAGACTTGCCAGTCATAATGAAAACAAGTCTCTGTACCTTTACTCTGCCCTCCCTGCTTTCTTCTTTCACTGTTGTTAAGATCAGCCTTGGGGTGATTCCTTTCTCAGAGCAGACCACAATACATGAGGACCTCAACTAATCCAAACCATTTTATCAGACTGCCCCCCACCCCCCCTTCAGACTGCTCTAATGGGCTTTGGTGGTCTCTTCGGTTCCAATAAATGGAGCAGTGACTGGCAGGATGAGACAGCTTCAGGTTGGGAACCAGCTAAATAAAACAGTGACTCAAATATGAAGTCAAAGGCTTTCATGGCTGGCATCTATGGTTTTTTGTGGGTTTTTCGGGCTATGTGGCCATGTTCTAGAAGATGTTCTTCCTGATGTTTCGCCAGCATCAGATGCTGGTGAAACATCAGGAAGAAAATCTTCTAGAACATGGCCACATAACCCAAAAAACCCACAAAAAATCATTGACTGGAATAATTCCTAGGTGGATTCACACTAACAACATGATTAAGCAATTAAAAACTTCATAAGCACCAAAGCTAAGGGAGGTAAACATGATTAAGCCTTGATTATCTGATGCTTTTTAAAAAATCAAAGTTTAATGCTGGCAGTCGATAATGAATGCCTTTAGGTCATCTAACATTTGGAGGAGGGAGAAAGAATTGAAAGCATGGACAACCTATGTACTAATATAGGCTTGTAGTTTAGTTATTTACTCTTTATACACCTTGCTCAATGTGCATGATGCTTCACAAAGCTTGAGAAAGTGATGTTTTGGGGCTGCAACAGAAAACCCTAGGCAGCATAGCCATATGAGGAATGCCTTTTCAAAGCCCCGGTGCTTCACAAAACTAGAGAGCAGGGCCTTGCTTCAAGGAGTTTTCAATCTAAACTTTGTCACAGGGGAAAGAAGAGGAAAGGGAAGAAGGGGAGGACCAGGGTAAGCAGAGGAAGGATATGCATTATGCATTACACTATGCATTATTAACATGCATCTATATTGTGACAGATATACAATCACTGCTATATGGATGTGCATCATTTGATGCCCCAGTATTGCCACTGTGCTCCTTTTATGAGTCAGTCTAGCTCCTGATTTATAGGAGATACATGGATTGGATCCTAATGTGGAGATTAGATTATTGGCTGTTTGCCCAGCCTTCTGCACACTGTTCTGGTATTATGGGAGTTGTAATTTGGAAGCACTAGATGAATAGATCTCTACATTATGGAGTGTTGCTGTACCTCTTCTGAGGGTCAATTAAGAGGTTTCATTATCAGTGATTCTGAAACCAAGATGATCCTCTTCTGTCATTCAGGAGAGGTAGAAGGGGTCACACATATGAGTTCCCTCAAGTGAGGGAATATCTATGGCTAAAATTAAGATAAATATTAAACATAAAGGTGTCAGAAAATGTTTATAAAATCAACTGCATATCTTATATGGTAAAGTAACTTTTGTTTGCTACTTCCCTTGGATAGTTTATTAGCAAGTTTGGAATTAGAAAAACGTAGAAAGAAAGAAAGAAAGAAAGAAAGAAAATGGATGGATGGACAAATCTTTGATTCACTCTTTTACATTTCTATGATAATACCACAAGTGTCCAGATGCAAACAATGTCTTCTTCGGTATCAAGTCTGTTATGGCAGTGCATTCTATATGGATAAATTTTCATTATGTAACCATAGCAGAGCAGAGAACTGATTTCTTTTTTCCATAGCGCACTGTACATAATGTGATACTTTGAGAAGAAAAATGAACCACATCCCCTCAATGGAATCCACATTTTTAATAATAATAATAATAATAATAATAATAATAATAATAATTTTTATTTCTATTTCCCATCTCTCCCTGCGGATCAAGGTGGGATTACAGCAATAAAACAATTCCATATAAAATATAATCGTTAAAACAATGGCATTACTATTAATTCACTAAAATAACGGATCATCAAGTAACATTCACCGAGCTTCTTGTTTTCCCTCCTAAGCCCACCCTTCACTACTCCTTTTCTATTTCTGTCAATAACATCTCTATCCAGCCGGTCCAGGAAGCCCACAGTCTTGGTTTCATCTTTGACTCCTCTTTGTCATTTATCCCTCAGATCCAGACTACAGCCAAAGTCTGCAGATTTTTTCTCTACAACAGGGGTAGGCAACCTTTTTGAGCCGGGGGCCGGGTTGCTGTCCCTCAGACAACTGGGGGGCCGAAGCCAAATAATAATAATAATAATAATAATAATAATAATAAAATAATTTTTTAAAAAATTAGATAAACAAATAAACCAGGACAAATGTAGCACAAAATTTTCAGATGGAGGACACTTTTTTTAAAATAAAAAATGGAGGACACGCTAAAAATTTTGCTGATTTTTTAAAAAATGTTAAGATAAATGCATGTTTCTGAGGCTTCTATAGAGAATTGCCGCACCATGCCCCTCGCACGAGAGGCCAAAGGCCCCGGCGGCAATCGGCGGCAGGACTGGGCTGGGGCCGGGCCCAAGGCCTCGCCGGGCCGCATCTGGCCCGCGGGCCGCAGGTTGCCTACCCCTGCTCTACTATATCGCCAAAATCCGTCCATACCTCTCAGCTTCTACCGCAAAGACACTGGTCCATGCCCTAGTGGTCTCACGATTAGACTACTGTAACCTCCTCCTGGCAGGGCTTCCCCTCTCTCATCTCCACCCATTAATTTCTGTTCAGCATTCAGCTGCACGCATTATTTCACTCGCCGTTATGATCATGTCTCCCTTCTGTTGTCTTCCCTTCACTGGCTCCCTTTTCCTTTCCGCATCAGGTACAAACTTCTGCTACTCACCTTTAAAGCCCTGCATGGGCTGGCCCCTCTTTATTTAACTGATCTTCTCTCTCCCTACATCCCTACTCGCACTCTCCGCTCTGGTAGCCAAAGTCTCCTCTCTCAACCCAGGATCTTCTCTGCCCCGTCCGGGATTCATCCCTTCTCTCTTGCTGCCCCTCATTCCTGGAACCTTCTTCCTCTGCATGCACGGCTCATCACTTCCCTAACCAGCTTTAAAGCTGAGCTGAAAACCATATTGTTTAGGGAAGCGTTCTCAGGGAATTTGTGATTGTCATCTGGCTGTCTGACAATATTTAATGTGATGTGATTTGTTGATATTTGATGTTTTTAATCTTTTTTTTTCTTTTTCTTTTTTTCTTTTCTATATGGTAATTTTATCTATTCCTCTTTTAATTGTTATTATCTTAGAATGTACGCCATGGGCAGGCTTTTATTTACTCCTATTTTACCGACTTTGTACAGCGCTGTGTATAATTACAGCGCTATAGAAATAAAGTTTAATAATAATAATAATAATAATTCACACTAACATTCATACAATCAGA